>NC_057807.1:680537965-680610820 GCF_018294505.1 Triticum aestivum | reverse complement strand
GTGCTCTTGTTATCATGGTTTGGCAATAAACTATCTATACAGTATATTATGAACCTATCATCTGCTAGCTATCCTTACTTCTGGAGCCTATTTTTTTGTGTACTTGTGTCAGATTATATAAATGCACGCACGATATTACAACACACATGAGCTCTCTCATCAGAATCCAGTGATAGCGCATAAGTGTTTACAGGGGCGCCCCTATATTAGAATATCATCTGCATTACAAAGATAATCTCACAACTATTTATGTTTGCATGGTTCTCGGATATTATATGCAATTACAGTGAATATCAGAATCCGCGCATCAGAAGAATATTGTGGAACACTGCAATGACTTACAAAATTGGCACCAAGGCATTGAGTGCCATTCTGAAAGCAATGAAACTCGTACGCTCCCCACCTGTTGATTCTTGTTCAGAATATCATTCTAATGACTATCCTAACCTCGAGGAGTCAAAGGCAGATGGCATGTCCTGTTCACCCATCAAGGTGCCTATTCTAATTTGGCAAGGTTTTATTGATTGCGCGTATCTTGCATATGTTGTCTTGCATTTCTTCTACTTTGCTGCACCACCATTTGCTTAGTTTACTCATCATATAACTCGAGATGCCATGCCCATCCATTATCAATACATATTCCATATATCGTCATACCATGTTTTTCCACTCAAATGTTGTTCTTGTGCATCAGACATCAAAAAGGAAGAGGGTGATTGCCGAACCTGGAGGAGCACTGGCAAAGTCCTTGAAAAACGTGGTGGTGCCGGAGAAATCAGACAGCGCCCCACTTATATTGGTTGTACAACCAATGACACAAAACATAGGACCGACTCCAGCTGACTGTACCCATACTTCACTGGCCACACCACTAGCCCCACCACACAGGACCTGCACTCCAGCAAAAGGTATACTGATTTCATTTGCCATAGCACCAGCCGCACCATAGAAAAATCCCACTCTAGCAAAAGTATAGCAAGTCCACCGGCCAAAGACCTATCCCAACTGCAGAGACGGCCAATTCCTGCAGATTGGAACCCCATTCCATTTATTTCCAGTTTAAAAGACAATGCTTTCAATGTTGTTAAGGACTACGTGCATATATTCCCATCATGGGAAGATTATAGTGAAGACAAACACCATTTTCACATCTTCCTGTCCAACTTACGTGTAAGTGCTATTATTCATGGTTATTATTTTCCTGTTTTCTGCTGATCGAACACATCAATGATTTACATTACATTGTTGTAACTAGGCGAGGGTCAATCTGGATAGTCATGACGAGCAAAGCTTGCTTGTGATTTTCAAGGAAGCATTGCAGCAGTATCGGTGTTACCTGAGGAAATCACACTTTGATGGCAAGTCTACAAACGAATTTCCGGTGAAGTCTCCTGTGCTAAATTTAGAAGACATTGAATGGAAAAACCTTGTTATGCACTGGTCTTGTTCCCAGGATGAGGTACTGTCTATGAAATCACATGACAATTTGAACTTCTACTTTTCCGCATGTGCCTTACGAATCTTTTTTGCAGGAAATCTACTCGAAGAAGAATTCCGGTTTGAAAAGAACGACAGGATATCGCAAATATGTTGCTCGCTGCTTTGCTCTTGTTAGTACCTGTTGTCCTGTATCACTGTACTTCCATACATACCTGGTTCATTATGTGACCACAGTATGCATGATAGCTTGCTTATCAATTGTTCGCTCCAAATTATCTAATCTGTATGAATGGTTACACTAGTGTAGAATATATCCAATGCCAATGAATTTTTTTAGCTCTGCATTGTTCTTGTAAGTACATGATGTCCTTTATCAGTGTAGTTATATTGATAGGTAGTTGTTCATGTACCATCACTCTGTAGCTTATTTTCCTTTGCCCTCCATTTTCTACACATCAGATCTATATTTACTCTTACCATAAGGTTGGTACTGAAGAAGTTTAGCTATGCATTGCTCTTGGTTGTGCCTTTTGCCTGTATCGCTGCACATACATTTATAGCTACTTAGTTATGTAGCATCACTCTTCATCTTATCTTAAATATTCTCCATTTTCGTATATTATCACATCTATATTTACTCTTAACAAAATGTAGAATAAAGGCAATGCTTATGAAGAAGATTCTGTGCTAAACTTCTTGAATTGCCCCCCCCCCATCAGCATGGACAAGGGCTTTATAGAGCCTGTCTTCACCAGTAATGTAAGTTTGTCCTTCTCAAGCCTTCAAACTTTGTTGTGTATATTTGGTTAGGCATGACTGCAACAGCTGTTTATTTTTGGTGTTTGCATCAAATTGCATGTTTAAAGTTTATTATGTAGTTAATAAACAAAAGTTTGTCCTTCTCAATTTAAGTTTTCAGTTGTACAACCAAGTTCCTTCTTCATACCATGTAAATTAAACTATACAGAGCAAGTGATCTTCTTTTGCACTGCATGTATGCTTCTGTTCTTCATCCGTAATCTAGTGGTGTGGTAAACCTACCCACTACAGCACAATGTCATATTCTGCAATGTCTTAACTATGAACAATGTCATATCATTCTACTATTATTTAAACCGTCTCTTTATTTGCCAATCTGAAATGGATAAATTGATAGCACACTAACCATTGATACTTATGAGTTCTTGATCTGTAATCCAGTGGTGTCGTGAAGCTGCCAACTCCTTCACAATGTCAATTCCTGCCATGTCTTGACCTGAACAATACCATATTGTGTTAATGCAATTTTAAAATGTGTCACTTTATTCGTCAGTAAGAAATGTGATGAATTGTCAGCACTGATACTTTTATGTGCAGAACCTGTCATCTGTCTGCTTGTTTATCTTTCAGAGTGAGGAAGATATAAGTGTTGAACAAGCGCAGTCTCATCATCTTGCTCAGCTGCTTGCGCTGCAGCTCCCCAGCAGGGCTAACCTTTCTTGAAATCTATTGAAGTGTTGTCGGTTTTGTATATTATTTTGTCGGCGTGTTTATTTGCACTGGTGGGGATCTTTGATGCTCAGTGTATGTAGTCTGCTATCTGCTTGTGCTTTATTATCATAGTGGCGAACTTTGATGCCCTGTGGATGTAATATGCCGTAATTTCTTTATTGTATAGTCTGGGTTTTTTCTTATTCACGATGCTGCAGTTATTTTACTGTATATATATCCTGTCTTCGCAGTAAACCGACCAAACCGTAAAATTACGGTACATAATCAGACCGTCATGCAATCACGATGTATGATCCGCATCATGGGCCCCGTCAAACTGGCCTAGTAGTAGATTCGGGCCTTTAATAGGCCGAGTAACCCCCGGCCCTGTTTTCGCAAGAAAACTCAACGGGCTTTTAGGAGGCTAAGAAGTAGGCTGGGCCTGAAACGTGCCGAATAGCTCACGGGCCGGCGGCAGCCCGAAATGGACCCCGGCCCATGATTGTGCGAATCAATTCACGGGCTTTTAACAGGCCAAAGTTGTCTCGGTCCTTGTTTGGCCCAATCAGATATCGGCTGCGAGCAGGCCGGATGCAAATCGGTCCGTAGTTAGGCCCAACTATATGACGGGCTTTTAACAGGCCGAAATTAATATAGGGCCTAAATGTTAAATGGGCCCTTAATAGACCGAAACTAATATCAGGCCGAATTACTAAATGGGTCTTTAGCAAGTGGGCCCAAAAGCATAGCATCCAGTCAACGGGCCGAATCTGATATGGGCCATAATTGAGCCCAAAGCCTCTTAAAGGGCCGGACCTGATCCGGGCCGTGATTTGGCCCAGAAAGTGGGAGGCTTTTAACGGGCCGGATCTTATAGGGGCCATTATTAGGACCAGAACATGGCAGGCCATTAATGGATCGGATCAAATATGGGCCGGCATTTGGCCCAAAACATGGCAGACTGTTAATGGGCCGGCCTACTAGGGTCCTCAAAATCTTGTGGGCCTACAGCTGGGCCGGCCCATTAATGTCGGCGAAATCATGTGTGCCTTTAGCTGGGCCGGCCCATTATGATCCGCAAGAATTTTGTGGGCCTTTACCTGGGCCGGCCCATTATGGCACACAAAATCTTGTGGGCCTTTACCTGGGCCGGCCTATTATGGCCCGCAAAATCTTGTGGGCCTTTAGCTGGGCCAGCCCATTATAGTCCGCAAAATCTCGTGGGCCTTTAACTGGGCCGGCCCATTATGGGCCGCAAAATCTTGTGGGCCTTTAGTTGGGCCGGCCCATTTAAACTTGATGGGTCGTGCCACGTGTCGACGTATCATAGGCGCCTTCTGTCCAATGAGTGGATGACATCTGTCCCAACGATGAGCCGACACGTGTTTCCTCCAGCCAATGATGATTTTACACATGGAAAATCTCCATTGGTCGGGGCTGTTAACGGGTTATCGGATCCAAAACCCGAGCCAATAGCTTAACGGCGTTCCGTTACGGTGGATGCCACGTGTCGGTCACCCTTGACGAAAGCACTTCTGTGACGCGCGACTTATCGTCATGGAAGTGGACACTTCCGTGATGATAATTTTGGTAATGTCATGGAACACTTCTACGATAGCACAGGTATGACAATCTTGATTATGTCATAAATTTGTCATGGATGTACATGCATGACAAAAAACGCGACCTACTGTGACAAACACGTATCATCATGGAAGTGTATTTTTTTGTAGTGCATTCAGGGCCAGTCGGATAAAAATTTAATTGGAACAACAATAAAGGAAAAAGGATACCCGGGTTGGAAACGGTTTCCTTAAGTCAGAATATTCATACTTGTTCCCTGAGCAAACAAATCTTGAGGACGAGATTTCTTTAAGGGGGTAAGGTTTGTGACAGCCTGATTTTTGGCCCTTTCTTTTTGTTTTGTTTTTCCGAGGTTTTTGCCTGAGTTTTCTTTTTCTGTGGCTTTGTGGTCTGGAAACTGAAGAAGATGCCCTCTTCTTTGTTTCCAGAGTGGCTTGTCATTCCCAAATCTTTCCCTAGACCCTGTCATTTCCACCTTGGACCAAATCCCAATATTCTTTCTATTGGGAATATTCCTTTTCCATTAAAGGAATAACTCTAATTGCCCTAGGTTGTGAAGCAACCTATATTTCCATCACTCCAAAAATCCCAAATAATTCTCATAAACTGTTTGGGTCATATCTTGATCAAATAAGGCAAAACTTTTCATTGCCATGTTCAAAAATAATCCTCCAATAATTCATTTCCTATTCTGCCCTGAATGGCACTTTGTGAAGGAAGTGTCATTTATATTTCTCCTATGGACTCCAAACCTTTTTGGGAATGTTTATATGTCCAAATGATTGCCCCATGCACAAGTTCAAATTTATTTGCCTAGCCAATCTTCCTCAGTGAATTTTCAAAGTTTCTGTCAGACAGAAGGCTTTGTGAAGGAAGTACTAGCTAGGAGTACCCAAATGAGTTGAACTTTTGCAAACTCCTTAATGTGCTCATATTAACCCCATACTCTCATTTTCAGACCCATCCAATCATCTATGTGAGCACATGAGCAAATCTTTGTTTCTGGCAATATTTTCAGGTTGTGAAGCAAGTATATTTTATATTGCTTCAAAACTCCTCATAAATTACCATATCATTCTTATACCCATAAAACATCTCTCCACCCATTTTGGCATCATTTCATTGAGCCATTTGACCACCATAATTATTCCAAGTTTCTGGTCAGCAGAGAAGTTTGTGAAGCAAGTGCTATTTTGGTTTTTCCATTTGGCATGAGCTTTTTACAGCATCATCATATGACCAAATGACTAAGCCTTGGCCAATTTGAGCTCAAGTGGACACTCCATGTGAGTGCATATTGCTGATCTTCATTTCTGGACCAAGTATGCAGTTGTGAAGCAACTGCAGTAAATCTTGATCCTTTTACCCTAAAACTCCCTAGGATCATAGTCCTTCCTAGCCTAAACACCCCAGACAACTTCTTTGGCTTCAAGTAACTCCCTGTTGATCACATTGAGCTGGTAAAGTTTACTGCAGTAAACTTCAGAGCTCACTAACTATTTAACCAGAGCCTCTTTCACCAAGTTACCACCACAGATCAAACCTAATTTGGATGTACTGTCAGCTAGACAACGTTTTAGGTGTTGTAGATCATTTAATGTGCCATGTCACATGGTGACCACGCAGCTGGCATGCCTGTTGGCGCGCTCTGTGTGCAGTGGCCGCATCCAGAGAACTGTTTGTGCTGCACCCCCTCCTCCTCTCGTCGTCTTAGAGCCCGTGATCATGTCCAGCGTGTTCCCCGCGTCGTCGCAGTTCTCCTGGACCCCTCTTCCCTCCGTCCTCTTCCAAACCGACGCTCGCCGATGAGCGCCCACAAGAGATATGTGGCCGACCGAGCTTTTATGGCGCTCGGCCTCTTCCTCTGTCCCTCCTTTGGCCTCCTCCTCCTCCTCGTGAGTTCCTCCCTGTGTGTCGCCATCGCCTTCCCCCGAGCCCATGCGTGAGCACATGCGTCCGTGGCGCCGGACACGCGTCGCCGGTGGTGCCAGCTCAGCCTCCCTCTCGCTCTGCTATATATAGCCTTTTCCCGAGCCCTCCCGAGCTCACCAGCAGCCTTCCTGCTCTCCTCTAGCCCCGCCTAGCCACTAGCCCGAGCTCCTGGAGCACTCCCTGCCTGCCATTGCCGCCATGGCCGCCGCCTCGGCCCGGCTAGATTATCCCGAGTCTGAGCCCCTCCCTCGCTCCTTCCTCCACCATTAGACCGCCAGGACTCCGGCGACCATCCCCAGTACCTCTCCCCCTCGCCGGAGCTCCTCTAGTCGCGATGCCCAACTCCTCCCGAAGCCCCCTCCGCCGGCGTGCTTGCTGCTCTCAACCCCGCCCTCCTCGAGGTCCGTTCTGTCCTGCAGCGGGTCAGCCTCGTCGCCCTGAGCACGTGGGTAGGTCGAGCGCCACCTATGGTGGCCGGAGTCGCCAGCGATCGTCATCGGGGCGGCCGGCCTCGCCTCTGCCTCAACGCGCGTCGGGAGAAGGAGAGAGGAAGAAGAGAAGAAAGGAGAGAGAGGGAGTGGATAACATGGGACCCACCTATCAGCCCCTCTAGCGTTGACCAGCCCCGGCCCCGCCTTGCCAGCTCAGCATAAGTGGAAGCGTATTAAACAGATTACGTTTTCCGTTTTTCTGTTTTGGCCCAGTCTGTAAAATATTTTTTTACAGATAGGTCCCTGGCAGTAAAACCCTTATATCTTTTTAACCGTAACACCGTTTGAGGTGAATCCAAAGCCCACTTCTTTGTTTCGTTGAGCCCGTTCTGTTGGTCATGTTTTCAGTATGGTTTGACATTGTGAAAATGGCCATTATGCCCTTGCCCTTATTCAGCCCCCTCCGAGAGAGAACGATTTCCGGCGAATCTTTCCATGGCTTCACTGCACTTCTTCCCGATGCCTTCTTCATCCCCAGGCAAGCCACAATACCCACTTGCATGATAGTCATGCAGTAGCCATGGTTTTCAACTTGAATCTTTATTAATTGTTTACTTGTTAAAAAGATGGTTATCATTGTTCCGGTGATGTTCAGATTTGCATGTTCACTTTTGTGCTATGTTGTCTTATACTCTGTGATCATGTTGTACCTACTAGTATTACCTTTCATATGTTTATGCTTGTTAGTAGTACATGTTGATGTTGGAGATGGTCATGCTAGTCAGTATGCGATGCTTAGTGGATATGATTTATTGTTGATATGGTGGAAAGTTATGTGATACTCTCATGATGATGTTGATATCATGTTCATGCATTTTATCATGGCTCGGCATATTTGCATTCAAGTTAACCGGATTAAATTGAACTTGAACAACTGTTGGCTGAGTCATGGTGCCCCTGAATCGATGCTGACCAGTGCAACCACGCTTACCGGTATGGGACGGTCCTAACTGGGTCTATTGTCGTGCCTCTCGCCGCTGCCTCCAACGAGGGAAGGTTATGGGCGTGTTGTACCCTGGCCCAGTAAGCAGGCATAACCTTGTTTGCTCGTAGTTGTTATAGCCGCCGAATCCCCGTGTGGGATTGTTTATGCTTTGGGCCACGACGGTGGTCGTTGTGTCTGGAGGTAGGCACGGGGCCACCCATGACTTAGCTCATTGAGGAGTGAGTCGGAGTGGCCGGGAGAGTGTCATGGTAGTAGGATGGTTTTGTTGGAACGTCGTTGGTCCACCCGAATGGGAGTGCGAGGCCATGGGTTCCGTAGTGTGGGTATAGTGTACTAACCTATGCAGAGTGTATATTAAATCTATCGATAGCCGCGCCCGCGGATAAGGGCCCAGTCGAAAGTAGGTCACACCATGAGTAAATAGTAATAAGAATAATGTGCTTAATAACAGTGAGATAAGTGGGTTGTGATCGCCGTAAGGATCATGGGCCATGTAGTGGTCGGGTTGTGATCTTCGTAAGGATCACGGGCCATTTAGTGGTCGGGTTGTGATCGCCGTAAGGATCATGGTTTGGGGCCAAGTGTTGGTCGAGTGGTGATCACCGTAAGGATCACGATGGTATATATGATATTGAGTTGTTGTATATTCATGATGTTGTACGAGAATCGTGGGCAAAGGTCAAGCTCCTTGTGGTCATTTACTGATTACTACGGTAATGTTTATACCAAGCTTGATTTGATCCTGAGATGAACGTGTGATGTCCGAGGTTGGTAAGTGATGCATGTGTTGGTTACGAGGTAACCCGAGCAGAATAAGTGGTGCATGTAGTGACATCATGTTGCATGATAGTATTGTCGGATTAATATGTTCATGCCATGTTCATGTTGTGTTAAATGTATCATGTTCAAGTTGTTCATGCTATATTGTTCTAATGATATCATGTTAAATTTTGCTTAACCTGTAATTGCCATGCTGTTGTCTGCCTTGAATACTTCTGGTTTATTGTGAGCTTGCAAGTACATTCAATGTACTGACCTGGTGTGTCATGCCAATTTGCAGGTCATGCCGGATTTCATTGCTTACTTGTCGTGGTTTCTGTTCGTCCGAGCTAGGATAAGTGTTCTAGCCAGAGTCCCTGTGGAGTGGAGTTTCACCACCGTCGCCGTTGTTCCGTTGCTAGAGTTATTCCGCTGCTTCGAGTTGTTTCTGCTGCTTGCAAAGAGCAACTGAGGATGGCGTAGTGTCGCCATACCGATGTTATTCATTGTAATATCGGAGACCTTGTATTCATATTCGTGTAATAATAGAAAGCTGGTTTGTTCTATGCTAAGCAGTGCCGTATTCCAAAAGACATCTCCTCGATCTCTGGGCTGGAATATGGGGCGTTCCGGTTTTCTCTGAGCCGGGGTGCCACACATCAGACTATTTTGTTTTTGACAGATTCTGTTTTCAATGCATAGTTTGCTTGTTTCCTAGTTTCTATGGCTTATATTGCTCAATATAAATTGTGGAAATGATATGCTATAGTATGCGTTGTGTGGAAGAAATTGTGAATCTTGTATTTGACAGTACCAAAGTGAAATGGTTTGATCTTTATCATACTAACCTATCTCACGAAGTTCCGTTAAGTTTTGTGTGATTGAAGTTTTCAAGTTTTGGGTGAGATGTCTATATGAGGAGAATAAGGAGTGACAAGACCCTAAGCTTGATGATGCCCAAGGCACCCCAAGGTAATATTCAAGGAAGATCCAAGCAACTAAGCTTGGGGATGCCCCGGAAGGCATCCCCTCTTTCGTCTCCAACATTATCGATAACCTTATGTTGAGCTATATTTTCATTCATCACATGATATGAGTTTTGCTTGGAGCGTCATTTTATTTTGCCAGGATTTCTTTTTGTTATTTAAAATAATGTTTTGCATCTTTTACTTCAATAAAAGTGTCAAGGACAGCTTTCCACACGCTTATTTTGCAAGTATACGAGTTGCTGTTTCAAGACAGAAAGTTTATCGCGATTGCAAAAATTCCTGAGAAAAGTTAGAATGTGATAAAATGTTGAAACTTTTTGCATAGTAAGATATAATAAATTTTCTACAGTGTGGTAATTTTTCAGAATTTTTGGAGTTAGGGAAGTATGATGAATCTTGCATTCTTTACAGACTATACTATTTTGGCAGATTGCTGTTATGGTTGTATTGTTTGCATATGTTTGCTTGTTTAATGATTCTATTTGAGGATAGGAGTATTAAATATGAAGATGCATTTAGTATGCAATGTCAAATAATAATTTTATGGATTTTCTACAGTACAAAATGATCAGGTTTTGCATTGATTTATTCTAACTTATCTTATGAGTTCTTGTTGAGTTTTGGGTGGATGAAGTTTTTGAGATTTAGGGAAACCGTGATATGAGAGGAATTAAGGAGACACAAAATCTCAAGCTTGGGGATGCCCAAGGCATCCCAAGATAATATTCCAAGAAGTCTCAAGCATCTAGGTTTGTGGATGCCCCGATAGGCATTCCATCTTTCTTCTTCAACAATTATTGAATAGTATCGGTTGAGCCTAAGTTTTTGCTTCTTCACATGAGTTGTGCTATTCTTGGAATGCCATTTTATATTGTTTTGCTTGCTATTTTAATAAAATACTTAGATCTGAAAGTTTTTAAATAAGAGAGAGTCCACAATCAGCTACCTATTTACTTAACTACTTGCATGTTCTTGAGATGTCACGACCTTGATGTATCGCGGGCTTTGTTAATATAGTTGGATTATGTGATGTTTTCCCCTCTCTATCTTATTGTGAATTGAGTTTTACCTTTGAGATTTTGTTTTATAGAATTGAATACTTTTATGGATTTGAGATCACTTGATGTATGTCTTGCTATGAATACTCGCGGTGACATTGGGGTATCATACTGAATCACTTGATATGTGTTTTGGCACTCAACTCGCGGATTCCCGAGGTGACATTGGGGTAATCTATGCATAGGGGTTGATGTTGGATATATGCCCTAGAAGCAATCATGTATGATGATATTTCCTATGTGTTTATGAATAAAGATAGTCCTTGGACATTATCAATGATGTGAATCAGCAAGTATGTTGTTTGTTTGTGGGACTATGCATTGTATGATGACTGTCCTAAAAGGTCCCTAGTCGAAAGGGTTGTGTGGACGCGCAGCCGACTAGACTAGCATATGACACGATCGATGGCTTGGTCTCACTAGCAATGGAGCATTGGATGCTAACCGCATAATATGGACTCGGAAGGATCTGGTCGCATTTGACGTAGTCGTATCCGAGTCGAGAAAAGGTTCGAGTTGGACAGACCCAACTATGAGACACAACGATATGTCATTTGTGAGTCTCTAGTACAACATACGTTCTATATCCTAAGACCTGAGCTGACGCATGTACTCGGGATGGTGACAGACTTGCTTTGGGCCGACCAAATGCACTCCATGACTGGGTAGTTACAAAGGTAGGTTTCGGGTTTGTCCAGTCCCATGCTGCAAGACATGGTCGAGCAAGTTGGGATTTGCCCCTCCGATCAGGAGAGATATACTCTGGGCCCCTCATGTGATTCGACCAGGATAAGCATGGCCATGCGACAAGGATTATGAGATAATCAAGTTTGTGGTCGGTATCACTGGAACGAGAAAGAGGTCGAGCTAGCACAAGGATGACAGTCTCGCCTTAAGCCCGACAACATATATCGTGAGGCAAAAGGAATAGAAGTGTGACACGTTGTACAGGTTCGCCTAACTAGCTTCATAGTATGCTTGGTGATCGGCACACCTTGCTAGAGGCTGCTACCAACCATGCAGGTCGGAGGTGATCCGAACTGTGACCAAGCCGACTTGAACCTAAGGGGTCGCGTGCTTAAGGGAAGGAACCTACGAGGTCGGTTCAGAGGACACTGGTCGGATGTGATCCGAACTGGAGTTGGAATGTGGCCGAGTGGACTTTGGGCTTTAGGATCCATGCAAGGCCCAAGTGTTGATCCGCGATGGATGCATATAAATAGTGGAGGTGCGGCACACTTATTCGGTTGATCGCTTCGACACCGTCGTTAGGGCTTTGCATGTGTTGCAACTAGCCACCTCCACTCGCCGTCAGTTGTGTGATCGGACCTAGCAGCCCGCGGCATGACATTCCTCCTACACGCGTGTATACCGTTAGAGGTGGTGCACTTGCGGCGCTCCGGTGAACTTGTACGAGGAATCCGACGACGAGCTGTTCGAGGGAGATCAAACAAGAAGGAGACGAACCACGCGGACGCGCTACCCCAACTCTTCTTCCGCTACACGACACTGCGCGTCTAGTGGTTATGATCTGTGATCCATTACCGTAGCATGTTCCTAGATGTTCTGCGCATAGGAAATTTTAATTTGCAGTTGACACACCCTACCGTAGAACCCAACAGTGGTATCAGAGCCTCTGCTATAGGATTTGGATTCAGATCGTATGCATATTAGATATGTGGAGGCGTCATATGAGATTTGTTGTCGTTGATGAGATCGGCTATGTGCACGGTTGATGAGATCAATTGCACATGGGGATTGAAGAGGCTATGTTTTCTGATGATCGGAGTCGATGAGGTCATGACACAACCTACCCCTACCAGTCGGTATCCGCCATCAGGGTTAACAGTGAAACGTAAATCCAAATCAGACTCATGATGATCGATGAGATTGGTCAGATCAGAAAATTAAGCGTGATTGGAGTTCAGATGTGATCTGTGATTTTCGAGAACATCGGGCGTTGCGCCGTGTGCGTAGCGCCTTGTATTTCATACACGATCACTCAAACTGGTAGAATGCAATTCTATGCGTAACTTTGTTTTGCAGGTTTGATGTGAATAGTATGGCTCATGTGTATGTGATGCATGTGTGTAAATTATACATGGCCTGCGTGTCATGTTTGTCAGCCGGCAAGAGCCATAGTGTTGTCATTATAATGTATAACGACCTGCATGTCGACTTGTGACTCTATGTAAAATTCATTACTAGTTGTAGTAGTTGGATAACAAAGATCACGTTGGTGGCTTGGAGTCCCGGTGTGACAAACAAGATGGAGTTCCTAGATGGTCATCGGAGTCGGAGCCGACCTGGGAGAACATCCATGGAGGAGCCATACTATTTCACAATATGTGTTTATTTGTGATTGTTATGCTTCTTTGTTTCTATGCATGTTAGAATGGTAGAAAGATCCCTCATGAATATCAAGCGAATTGCCATCCCCGATGTTGCACCTTCGCACGTCAAGTACGTCTAGTAGTGGGTGAGGGAGTCCTGGATTAGGGGGTATCCAGACAGCCGGACTATATACATCGTCCGGACTATTGAAGCGTGAAGATACAAGACTCAAGATTCCGTCCCGTGTCCGGATGGGACTCTCCTTTGAGTGGAAGTCAAGCTTGGCGATCCGGATATTGTGTTTCCTTCCTTGTAACCGACTCCATGTAAACCCTAGCCCTCTCCGGTGTCTATATAAACCGGAGAGGTTGGTCCTTAGAAGGCCGGTTACAATTACAATCATACCATCATAGGCTAGCTTCTAGGGTTTAGCCTCTACGATCTCGTGGTAGATCTACTCTTGTACTACTCATATCGTCAATATTAATCAAGCAGGAAGTAGGGTTTTACCTCCATCAAGAGGGCCCGAACCTGGGTAAACATTGTGTCCCTTGTTTCCTGTTACCATCAGCCTAGACGCACAGATCGGGACCCCCTACCCGAGATCCGCCGGTTTTGACACCGACATTGGTGCTTTCATTGAGAGTTCCTCTGTGTCATCGTTGCAAAGCTCGATGGCTCCTTCAATCATCGTCAACAACATGGTCCAGGGTGAGACTTTTCTCCCCGGACAGATCTTCGTGTTTGGCGGCTTCGCATTGCGGGCCAATTCGCTTGGCCATCTGGAGTAGATCGACAGCTACGCCCCTGGCCACCAGATCAGGTTCGGAAACCTGAACTACACGTCTGATATCCACAGAGACTTGATCTTCTACGGATTCAGGCCTATGCCAGGAGCACCGGACAGTCACGACGAGCATGGCTTAGACTTGCTGTCGGACAATGCTCTGGGTATCACCCCTGCAGTAGCCCCGGACTTAAATCCGGAGCAAGCTGCGTTGCCTAAGGACGGAGGTATGGACCCCACCCCGCAGGCCGTACACTCATCGGTGGTGGAGTCGAACACAGGCCTCACTTCTAAGGAAGCCTCTGACTCCGGACCCCCGGACTCGTATCCGGTTGTAGGTTCCAGTCCGCGCGCTCTCGAGCCCACCGAGTCTGGTTGGGCTCCGGTCATGGAGTTTACCGCTGCAGATATCTTCTAGCACTCGCCCTTTGGAGACGTGTTGAACTCGTTAAAGTCTCTCGCTTTGTCAGGAGACTCTCGGCCGAACTATGTCCGGCTCGAGTCGGAAGCAGGCGACGGAGGAGCTCGTTGCCCATCCACCACCCACTTCATTGCCACGGTTGATGATTTAACCGACGTGCTTGACTTCGACTCCGAAGGCATCGACGGTATGGACGACGATGCAGGAGAAGATTCAAAATCTTTGGGGCACTGGACTACTACCTCGTCACACGATATATACATGGTGGACACGCCCAAGGAGGATGACGGCGTCAATCCGGAAGATAAAACCCCCGGGCAAAAGCCAAAACGACAGCGCAGACGCCGCTCAAAGTCCAGCAATAGTAAAAATAGCGACAAGAGCACTAGAAAGATTGACAGCCCAGTCAACTCCGAAGGCAACAACGACCATACGGACCCAGCGATGGAGCAGCACGAGCCAGGTCATGCCAAACACAGTCCGGAGCGGACGCCCGATCACAATGATCCCGAGGGACGAGTTCATCAAACTGCCCCAGGACAAGAACAAAGCCCGGATGATGACGCATTCATCATCCCGGAAACACGCGTGGAACGAGACAACCTCCACAGAAAGCTTATGACTACCGCAAGAATTCTAAAGAAACAGAAGCAACGGCTAAAAGCCGCACAGGAAACGCTCAATCGCAGATGAAATAAAGTGCTAGACACTGAAGAAAGATACGGCGACGATCGCCATACAAAGAGCTATCCAAAACGTAAGCTACTGCCAGAATTTGACGACGAGGCCGTTCCACCAAAGAATAACACGACCAGGAGGCCAGACGTACCGCTTCACAACCACAATAGAGCGGCTACCGACATCGCGCACGATTTGCGTGAGCACCTGGATAAGAAAGCCGGCGCGGCCAGGTCCATCTACGGATCTAAAGGACACACCCCAGCGAGGGACTATGGTCACCAAAACGACCATACCAACCAAATACCAGTTCGGAATAAGCACCGGACACAACAATAGCTGACGGCATGCCACAACACGTCCAGATATAGAGGGGCTGCTCACCCCCTGTGCTTCACCGAAGAAGTACTGGACCATGAATTTCCACAGGGTTTTAAACCTATGAATATAGAGGCATACGACGAAACGACCGACCCAGGGGTCTAGATCGAGGATTTTATCCTGCATGTACACATGGCTCGTGGGGATGACCTCCATGCCATCAAATACCTACCCCTCAAACTGAAGTGACCAGCTCGACACTGGTTAAAAAGCCCCCCCAAAAATTCAATTGGGAGTTGGGAGGAACTCGAGGACGCGTTCAGGGCCAATTTTCAAGGGACTTATGTCCGACCTCCAGATGCAGATGATTTAAGTCACATAATTCAACAGCCCGGAGAGTCCGCCCGCAAGCTTTGGAACAGATTCCTCACTAAGAAGAATCAAATTGTCGATTGTCTGGATGCCGAAGCCTTAGTAGCATTCAAACACAGCATCCGTGACGAGTGGCTCGCCAGACACCTCGGCCAAGAAAAGCCAAGGACAATGGCAGCCTTAACAAGCCTTATGACCCGCTTTTGCGTGGGTGAAGATAGTTGGTTGGCCCGTAAAGGCACCAGCGACCCCAGCACATCTGAAATAAGGGATGGCAACGGGAAGCCATGGTGTAATAAAAACAAACGTCAAAACAAGGAAGAGAGCTCGGACAACACAACAGTAAATGCCGAATTCAGGGGCTCTCGACCCGATCAGCAAAAGAAGCCACTTAAAGGCAGTAAAGAGGGACCGTCCGGCTTGAACAGAGTCCTGGACAGACTGTGCCAAATTCATGGCACCCCCGGCAAACCTGCAAACCACACGCACAGAGAGTGCTGGGTCTTCAAGCAGGCCAGCAAATTAAATGTCGAACACAGGGAAGGGAAACACCAAGTGAAGATGAGGATGAACCTCGTTAGCCGAACACTGAGGGACAGAAAAAATTCCCACCAGAGGTTAAAACAGTAAATATGATCCACGCTACTCACACATCCACGAGAAGGCACGAACGTGCGCTCAATGTCGCGTACGCTATAGAGCCCGTCGTACCCACACCTAACTACTGGATGGCTTGTCCGATCACCTTTGATCACACAGACTGCCCGACTAGTATTCGGCGCGGAGGATCAGAGGCCTTGGTGCTTGAACCAATAATCGACGGACACCATCTCACCCACGTCCTCATGGACGGCGGCAGCAGTCTCAATTTAATATACGACGACACTCTCCGCAAAATGGGGATAGACCCATCCAGAATTAGCCAAAGCAACACCAACTTTGAAGGGGTGATACCAGGCATTGAAGTCTACGGCAGGGGCTCCGTCGTACTGGAGGTAACATTCGGCTCCCCAGACAACTCCAGAAGCGAAGAACTACTCTTCACCATTGCACCCTTCCAAAGCGGCTATCATGCATTGCTTGGAAGAACGGCCTTCGCCCGCTTCAACGCATTACCGCACTATGCCTACCTTACACTCAAGATGCCTGGTCCACGTGGCGTCATAACCGTTAACGGAAACACAGAGCTCTCATCACGCGCAGAGGAACACGCGACGGCCCTAGCGGCCGGACTATAAGCGGCCTCCAATATCAGAAAGCATGACTGGTCATTAAGACCACAGACAAGGTTAGACGAGTCTGGCAGCCCGGATAAAATTGAACCAGGGCACCATATATGTAATCCTATAGAGGAAACCAGGGGCTATAAGTATTTAATACATCCCCACACTTGGCTCAACCTTATTGGCAGGCCAACGTCGTACTCTTTTACTATCCGTCACATACTTACGTTGTACTCTCCTACACGAGTTTTCTTTTTTACAGACAACATTCACGTGATACCCTTCCAGGATACGGCACAACAGAGACAAATGCGCAAACGTGCAGCAGGGCCCCGCTCAAAAGGTTTCTTTTTAGATTAAGCCCCTATGTAAACCTTTATTATTGCCACTTGTTGCTTAAACATCCCATGGGTTCCATACCCACAAAGAATACTACCGTTATTGGCATTTCGCCACGACAGACTAATGCACGTACCTGGAAATACAGGGTTTATAATGAAAGGGCATTGTTCAGCCCATTTTCTGTTACAAAGTCTGAATACCTTCGGGAGTGTTCGGTGTCACGAGTTTGGCCTTATATGCATCAGCTCTGAATCATGTCTTTGGTCAAATGTTGGGTTTTCCCGGCTCCTGGGTTTGCCGCCTTACGTTCCGTTCTTATCGGCTAAGGTGGCCAAAGGAGAACTACTGCGATTGTGCCCTGGTTATTCTGGATGAGCACATCAGTAGAGAAAGCCGAAAACTGACTGTCATGATACAGTGAGAGACTGTTCAACCACTCGAAGACTCATTAGAATCTTTCGGATCCCTCCGCATTAACGAAGGACCATTTCCCGGTCATGTACACATGTGCCCGTATTCGGATGCACGCGAATGTACTAGGGGCTACATAGTAGCCCCACCGTTAGACTCCCATGGCTAAGCGAAAGTGTTACAGCTATATAGTCCGGTTGCCTAGTTCGACATGCGATCACCTCCTTAATGGACCAAGACGTTGGATCAAGTGTGATTATGCATATTTTTCGCGAACACCCCCGCATTGTATGTGTGGGGGCTGAAGCCAACGACTGCTAACTTTCTGATTACACACACACACACACACACACACACACACACACACACACACACACAACATATATATATATATATATATATATATATATACATACATATATATATATAAACGGCCGCACAGGAGACATAGTAATACTTTTAGGCAAAAGTATAAATATAGCCTTATAACCAAAATAACATTGTTTTTACAATGATTCGATCTGTCACTCGAATAAGACATTCTTCGAGCACTGCGCCTCTATTAAGCGGGCACCTTCTGTTACCTGCGCCAAGTAGTGCTCGGCCGGATACTGGCCTCCCGCTGGATTCTGGGTCGCTACAACCATGGCCTCCATATCTGTCCAATATGCTTTAACGCGGGCAAAAGCCATTCATGCACCCTCTATGCACGCCGACCTCCTCATGGCATCGATTTGAGGCACGGCCCCAAGGAACTGCTGCACCAAACCAAAGTAACTGTCCGGCTTAGGCCCCTTTAGCCAAAGATGGTCTATTACAGACCGCATTGCAAGCCCGGACAACCTGTGAAGCTCCGCCACAGCAGCCATCTTCTCACTTAACGGCAGCGGGCGCGCGAGAGCATTGAATTGCGACCAGAAAAGCTTCTCCACCTCTTTATCACCTTGATCCTCGAAAAACTTGGCGGCATCAGTTGTACTCTTTGCCAAGTCCGCATACGCATCTGCAGGACTCCAGCGTCCATCTAGGGGAGCATACTTCGGATCCAAAAACTTCGTCCGCAGTAGGTAGGAGCCTCCAGCCATGATTTTACCGGCATGTTGAAGCTCCTCCCGCACACCCCTAACCTCGGTCTGCATCTCCTTGGTGGCATTAAGCGCCTTATTCAGGTCGGCCGAACTAGCCTTATTCTCCTTTTCAAGGAGTTCATACCGGTCGGCGGCATTTTTTAACTCCACAGCCATTTCGGCTATCTTTTCCTTGCTTCGGCGATGAGCAGCCTGTTCGGCTCTTAATTCTTCGGCCACCTTTAGGGCAGCCACATTGCTAACCCGAGCTTGTTCCTTAGCCTGGGCAAGTTCCGCCCTCAGGGCCTCCATGGCAGCAGCACCATCTGCAGTCCGAACATATTGCATTAATATTACGCCGCTCTCATATTTTCCTATATAACATAATAAGGAAAGCAGAGCACATACCTTGTGAATTGTCCAGCCGCTTGTTCACCAGCATGATATCGGCATCAATAGATCCAATCCGCCTCCTTAGCTCGGCAACTTCAACGGACAGGTCGGCTGCCGGACCCTTAGATACCTGCGCATATGCACAACACCATCATTACTATATGATCCCCCGTTTTCCGCCTAGGGTGGGCAACCAGAGTCTCAGGGGCTACTATCCATATGGAGCACACCTAGCGCGTGCCTCACAGCCAAAAAATAGTGTATTTTCACTACATACCTCAAAGCCTCTGAGCAGGCCCGTAAATGCTTCATTCAAACCGCTTGTAGCGGATGAAATATTCTTGAGCACCGCGCTCATTAATGAGCGGTGCTCCTCCGAGAGTGCAGCTCATTCCAGTAGGCCTGTCAGTACATCCGGCCGGACATTGAACTATGTTGGACCCTTCTCATCGCCCCCCGTGGGAGTTAAATGCTCCGGGCTCAGGGCGGCTAACGCATTGGCTTTCGGCTTCGGCAGATCCGGACTCCTCCGTGACGACACCTCGGTGTCACCCGCTTCATGAGGCGGAGAGGTGGGTGGGGTCTCGCTCTCCATCATCTCCGGAGGAAGATCCCCCGAAGATGAACTCTGTTGAGAATAGCTGCTAGCCGGACTGCAAAAGACGAATCCTGGTTATTGATCTAGGAGACACACAGTACCTTCGAATTAACGATTAACTTACAGCTCGGTGGAGGGCTGGCCCATTGGCGGGCATGACGCGGTGAGGGTGCCCGTCAAGGCAGAGCCCCCGGTGATATCTTTTTCCCTGGTTTGGGTATCTCCGTCTCCAAGTCTTTGGAGGCGGACCTTTTCTTCCTGCGCGGGGAGGAGGCTTTAGCCTCCCCTTCCCGACTATCCTCCTCGGGGAGGTAACAATTTCCCCGGTTCGGATGCGCAGCGTGTGAAGTTCGGTTTCTTCATTCTTCCACTTGTCTTTCCTTGAGAACATTTTGCTGAGTACCCAGTCAAGCATCTTGGCCATGGTGGGACCAGGCGAGCCTTCGGGAAGTGGCGCCGGACACCTGATTCTCTCCGCCCTGCTGAGCCATTCCTGGCCACGGATGATTTTCATAATAACAACTATGACAAATATAAAACAAGGTGTCCGGTATCAAGGTTACTTACTTGGGTATCTAGGCAATTGCAGCTTAGGCTCGCATCCTCGGTGGTGTCCGGACACTCTACTTTTGGTCCGAAGAATAATTTGCACATCCCTTCGAGCTTCAGGCCAAAGAAGTGCTTAACAGCCCGCGGACCCTCTGGATTGAACTCCCACATCCGGAGAGGCCGGCGTCGGCACGACAACATCCGTCGGATTAACATCACTTGCATTATGCTGACAAGATTAATTCCCTCTCAAGAGCCCCGGATGCGTCTCTGCAGTACTGGTACATCGCCAGCGGGCCCCAATTCCATCCTACATCGGTCCAAGACGCTATTGTGGCGGAGGGCCCGAGTGGAACTCAGGCGGCCACCCACTTTGTGCCTCTAGGAGCCGTGACATAAAACCACCTCCGTTGCCATACATCGGATACTTCTGGTAAAGAACCTCTAGCCATGGGCATCTGCGTTCCTGCTTATTTATGGCGCCTCCGCACTCCACATGTCGCCCCTCGATCATCTTCGGCTTCACATAAAAAGTCTTGAGCCATAAGCCGAAGTGTGGAGTGACGTGGAGAAAAGCCTCGCACACAATGATGAACGACGAGATATGGAGGATAGCGTCTGGAGCTAGATCATGAAAATCCAACCCGTAATAGAACATGAGCCCCCTCACAAAAGGATCGTGGGTGAGGCCCAAGCCGCGGAGGAAGTGAGGAACAAACACGACGCTCTCATTGGGCTCTAGTGTAGGGATGACCTGCCCTGGAGCAGGAAGCCTATGCTGGATGTCGGCGGTCAGATATCCGACCTCCCTAAGCCTCTCAATGTCCTCCTCTTGGATCAAGGAGGCCACCCACCGGCCTTGAGGATTGGATCCGGACATATTGGAGGATCTGGGGTGTTGGATCTTAGGTCTCGGGTGTTAGAACTCGAGGTGCGAGAAGGTGCAAGGGAGGTGGAAAAGAGGCATAGGCCTCGGCCCCTTTATCAAGAGGGTGAATATCAAGAGTCCTCGGCGTGACCGCTTGAGGCTTGTCTAAAAACACACGGAGTCATACCAACGGTCGTTGTGGGGTTACGCACGCCCATATTGATGGAAGATCCCGTAATAAGAGGAACACAATCTCTGCTTTGACAGGACGTGCCAATAAAACCGCCTCGCAACGCAAGTCGAGGAGGGGCAAGAAACGCCGGTTCGTGTTGGACCAGGCCATGATGCAAGGGCACGATGTACGAAGATTGCCAGCAGATCAGATTTATGCTATGTTCCCTACAATGGTATGTGAAGATCATCTCGCAGATCCGGACACGATTGATAACCCACAAGTATAGGGGATCGCAATAGTTTTCGAGGGTAGAGTATTCAACCTAAATTTATTGATTCGACACAAGGGGAGCCAAAGAATATTCTCAAGTATTAGCAGCTGAGTTGTCAATTCAACCACACCTGGAAACTTAGTATCTGCAGCAAAGTGTTTAGTAGCAAAGTAATATGATAGTAGTGGTAACGGTAACAAAAGTAAAGACAATAAAAGTAATGTTTTTGGTATTTTGTAGTGATTGTAACAGTAGCAACGGAAAAGTAAATAAGCAAGAACCAGTATATGGAAAACTCGTAGGCACCGGATCAGCGATGGATAATTATGCCGGATGTGGTTCATCATGTAGCAGTCATAACATAGGGTGACACAGAACTAGCTCCAATTCATCAATGTAATGTAGGCATGTATTCCGTATATAGTCATACGTGCTTATGGAAAAGAACTTGCATGACATCTTTTGTCCTACCCTCTCATGGCAGCGGGGTCCTATTGGAAACTAAGGGATATTAAGGCCTCCTTTTAATAGAGAACCAGAACAAAGCATTAGCACATAGTGAATACATGAACTCCTCAAACTATGGTCATCACCGGGAGTGGTCCCGATTATTGTCACTTCGGGGTTGCCGGATCATAACACATAGTAGGTGACTATAGACTTGCAAGATAGGATCTAGAACACACATATATTCATGAAAACATAATAGGTTCAGATCTGAAATCATGGCACTCGGGCCCTAGTGACAAGCATTAAGCATAGCAAAGTCATAGCAACATCAATCTCAGAACATAGTGGATACTAGGGATCAAACCCTAACAAAACTAACTCGATTACATGATAAATCTCATCCAACCCATCACCGTACCAGCAAGCCTATGATGCAATTACTCACGCACGGCGGTGAGCATCATGAAATTGGTGATGGAGGATGGTTGATGATGACGACGGCGACGAATCCCCCTCTCCGGAGCCCCGAACGGACTCCAGATCAGCCCTCCCGAGAGAGATTAGGGCTTGGCAGCGGCTCCGTATCGTAAAACGTGATGATTTCTTCTCTCTGATTTTTTTCTCCCCGAAAGCCAATATATGGAGTTGGAGTTGGCGTCGGAGGGCCACCAGGGGGCCCACGAGGTAGGGGGCGTGCCAGGGGGGCGCCCCCCACCCTCGTGAGCAGGGTGTGGGCCCCCTGGTCTTCATCTTTTGCAAGGATTTTTCTTTATTTTTTCTAAGGTGTTCCGTGGAGTTTCAGGACATTCCGAGAATTTTTATTTTCTGCACAAAAAACAACACCATGGCAGTTCTGCTGAAAATAGCGTCAGTCCGGGTTAGTTCCATTCAAATCATACAAGTTAGAGTCCAAAACAAGGGCAAAAGTGTTTGGAAAAGTAGATACGACGGAGACGTATCAACTCCCCCAAGCTTAAACCCTTGCTTGTCCTCAAGCAATTCAGTTGACAAACTGAAAGAGAAAAAGAAAAACTTTTACAAACTCTGTTTGCTCTTGTTGTTGTAAACATGAAAAGCCAGCATTCAAGTCTCAACAATTATCATGAACTAACCATACTCACAATGACACGTAGGTCTCACAATTACTCATATCAATAGCATAATCAGCTAGCGAGCCATAATAGCAAAACTCGGATGACAACACTTTCTCAAAATAATCATAACATGATATAACAAAATGGTATCTCGCTAGCCCTTTCTGAGACCGCAAAACATAAATGCAGAGCACCTTTAAAGATTAAGGACTGACTAAACATTGTAATTCATGGTAAAAGAGATCCAGTCAAGTCATACCCAATATAAACCAATAATAATGAATGCAAACGACAGTGTGCTCTCCAGCGGGTGCTTTTTAATAAGAAGGGTGATGACTCAACATAAAAGTAAATAGATAGGCCCTTCGCAGAGGGAAGCAGGGATTTGTAGAGGTGCCAGAGCTCGGTTTTGAAATAGAGATAAATTATATTTTGAGCGGCATACTTTCATTGTCAACATAACAACTAAAAGACGACGATATCTTCCATGCTAAACAGATTATAGGCGGTTCCCAAACAGAATGGTAAAGTTTATACTCCCCTTCCTCCACAAGCATCAATCCATGGCTTGCTCGAAACAACGAGTGCCTCCAACATTCAACGGGTCCCAAGGGGAGTTTTGTTTGCAGTTATTTTGATTTAGTTTGCACGAAGCATGGGACTGGGCATCCCGGATACCAGCCATTTTCTCGTGAATGAGGAGCGGAGTCCACTCCTCTTGAGAATAACCCGCCTAACACGGAAGATAAGGGCAGCTCTAGTTGACATATGAGCTATTCGAGCATGCAAAACAGAATGTTTATTTGAAGGTTTAGAGTTTGGCACATACAAATTTACTTGGAACGGCAGGTAAATACCGCATATAGGTAGGTATAGTGGACTCATATGGAATAACTTTGGGGTTTAAGGAGTTTGGATGCACAAGCAGTGTTCCCTCTTAGTACAGGTGAAGTCTAGCAAAAGACTGGGAAGCGACCAACTAAGAGAGCGACAACGGTCGTAAACATGCATTAAAATTAATTCACACCAAGTACAAGCATGAGTAGGATATAATCCACCATGAACATAAATATCATGAAGGCTATGTTGATTTGATTCAACTACATGCGTGAACATGTGCCAAGTCGAGTCACTCAATGCATTTAAAGGAGGATACCACCTCATCATACCACATCACAATCATTCTAATAGCATGTTGGCACGCAAGTTAAACCATTATAACTCATAGCTAATCAAGCATGGCACAAGCAACTATAATCTCTAAATGTCATTGCAAATATGTTTACTTCATAATAGCTGAATCAAGAATGATGAATCATCATATTTACAAAAACAAGAGAGGTCGAGTTCATACCAGCTTTTCTCTTCCCAATAAGTCCATCATATATCGTCATTATTGCCTTTCACTTGCATGACCGAACGATGTGTATAATAATAAGAGTGCATGTGCATTGCACTAAGTTGGGATCTGCAAGCATTCAACTCAAGAGAGAAGACAAGTAATATGGGCTCTAAGTTTAAATAAACAATCATGCATATAAGAGCCACTAAGCCTTTTCAATATGGTCTCCTCGACCCCCAAAGAAAGGAAAAGAGATAAAAACTATTTACATGGGAAAGCTCCCAACAAGTAAAAGAAGAATGGGAAATATTTTTGGGTTTTCTTTTTAATTCTACTACAAGCATGAAAAGTAAACTAACTAAAAATTTTGGTTTTTTCTTAAGGTTTATCAAACACACAAGAAGAAAGCAGGAAAAAGAAATTTAAACTAGCATGGATAATACAATGAAAGAGTATGAGCACCGACATCTAGCAATGAGTGTGAACATAAATGTAATGTCGGTGGGAAATACGTACTCCCCCAAGCTTAGGCTTTTGGCCTAAGTTGGTATATTGCCAGGGATGGCCTGGCGGATATCCGTAGGTGAAGCTGGGGTCATATTGTGACGCAGCAGCTATCGCCACCTGAGCTGTAGCGTAGAGTCGAGCAGCCTCTACTCTCCTTTCGTACTCATCTGCCTCCTCCCTGGTAATAATATATCTTCTTTTTGCCTGTGAATCAAAGAAAGCAGGAGCAGGAAGAGCAATATGGACTACACGACGTCTGTCAAAGATTAGTCGATACTGGAGAGGTGGTTCAGTCCTCTCAACAAACTGGTGGGAAACCATAGAATCAAAATCTAAATAAGAAGGGGGTAACTCCATGTCACCCTCACGAATGTCTACCTCAAGAAAATTAGCTAAGCGGGTTGCATAAATTCCTCCAAAGAAATCTCCGCTGTGTCTATTCTGATGCAACCTGCGAGCTACAATGGCTCCCAAATGATAAGATTGGTCTCCTAACATAGCACTCCTGAGAATACTGAGATCAGGGACACACATGTGATAAGCTTCATCCTTAGCATTTATACATCTACCTATAAAGAGAGCAAAATAATGTATAGCAGGAAAGTGAATGCTCCCTAAAGTGGCTTGTGTTATATCTCTAGATTCCCCCATAGTTATTCTAGCAAGAAAGTCTCTATATTCAGATTTAGGGGGATCCCTGACATTACCCCATGATGGAAGTTTGCAAGCAGAAGTGAAATCCTCTAAGTCCATGGTATAGGATTTGTCATAAAGGTCAAACATGACTATAAGAGAATTTCGCGAAGTGGAGAACTCAAACCTCCTCACAAATGAACTTGTGAGATCATGATACTGGGGGCATTTGTCAGCTTCAAAGTCCTCAAGACCGGCGTTACTCAAATATGCGCTAAATTCTTCTTTGATTCCCACTTGATTCATAAAATTTTCCGACGGCCATTCACAGGGCCTCACAGGAGCGTCTCTTGGTGGTTCCTCGTCAGCATCACGTATTGCAAGCCTGGGACCTTGCTTCCTTGAAGGACCACCTTGGAACATTCTCCTAAGCATATTGTTTCCTCTGGAAAATTTCTGAAATTTTTAGTAACTTCAAATAAAAGTGAACCAACATCAATAAAATTGATAGCAACAACTCCCACAAGTGCCTAGGGCCTATATAAAGCATTGGAACTACTTGGAACCATATAAATTTGACATGCAAGCTCAAGAACATGGTCACCTATGCAGCACAAATTTTCAAAGAATAAAGCACTAGAACAAAAACTAATTTGACCAATGGAGGAGTCACATACCAAGGAACAATCTCCCCAAACAGTTTTGAGAGAGGTGCTTTGAGCAAGGAGATCGAAAATCACAGCAACGGGGGCTGGAACTCGTGCTTGAGTTGGTTTTTCGTGTTTGTGTGAGACAGAGGAAGAAGATGGGTGCATGAATAAGTGGAGGAGGGCCACCGTGGGCCCACGAGGCAAGGGGGCGCGCCCAGGGGGGTAGGGCGCGCCCTCCACCCTCGTGGCCAGGTGGCAGCTCCCCCGTGGTAATTTTTGCATAGTAAATTCTCAAATATTCCCGAAAAAATCATATTAAATTGGCATGGCATTCTGAGGACTTTTATTTTCGGGATATTTTTATGTTGCACGGATAAGTCAGGAAACAGACAGAGAAATATTATTTTACTTTATTTCTACTAAATAACAGAAAATATAAAGAGGGTACAGAAAGTTGTGCTTCTAGTTTCATCCATCTCGTGATCATCAAAAGGAATCCACTAACAAGGTTGATCAAGTCTTGTTAACAAACTCATTCCGAATAATCCCGGAACCGGAGAAATTTCGAATAACACTAAGTTACCTCAACGGGGATATGAAAATCCCCAACAATAAGAATATCATACTTTTTCTTGATAGTAGGGAGAGGAAATTCGAAACCTCCAAATATAATCGATGGAACTTTTCCAATAGAGTTGATACTATAAACTTGAGGTTGTTTCCTCGGAAAATGTATGGTTTGCTCATTGCCATTAACATGAAAAGTGACATTCCCTTTGGTGCAATCAATAACAGCCCCTGTAGTATTAAGAAAGGTCTTCCAAGAATAATAGACATACTATCATCCTCGGGAATGTCAAGAATAACAAAGTCCGTTAAAATAGTAATGTTTGCAACCACAACAGGCACATCCTCACAAATACCGACAGGTATAGCAATTGATTTATCAGTCATTTGCAAAGATATTTCAGTAGGTGTCAACTTATTCAAGTCAAGTCTACGATATAAAGAGAGAGGCATAACACTAACACCGGCTCCAAGATCACATAAAGGGTTTTAACATAACTTCTTTTAATGGAGCATGGTATAGTAGGCACTCCGGGATCTCCAAGTTTCTTTGGTATTCCACCCTTAAAAGTATAATTAGCAAGCATGGTGGAAATTTCAGCTTCAGGTATCTTTCTTTTATTAGTAATAATATCTTTCATATACTTAGAATAAGGATTTGTTTTGAGCACATCAGTCAATCGCATACGCAAAAAGATGGGTCTAATCATTTCAGCAAAGCGCTCAAAATCCTCATCATCCTTTTTCTTGGATGGTTTCGGAGGAAAAGGCATGGGTTTCTGAACCCATGGTTCCCTTTCTTTACCATGTTTCCTAGCTACAAAATCTCTTCTATCATAAGGTTGATTCTTTGATTGTGGGTTATCAAGATCAACAGCAGGTTCAACTTCTACATCATTATCATTACTAGGTTGAGCATCGACATGAACATTATCATTAGCATTATCACTAGGTTCATGTTCATCACCTGATTGAGTTTCAGCATCAGAAATAGAGATATCATTTGGATTCTCAGGTGACTTAGCGATAGGTTCACTAGAAGTTTGCAAAGTCCTATCGTTTTTCTTTTTCTTCCTTTTAGAGGAACTAGGTATATCAATATTGTTTCTCTGATAATCTTGCTCGATTCTCTTAGGGTGGCCTTCAGGATACAAAGATTCCAAATGTCATTCTACCAGTTCTAGTAGCCACTCTAATAGCATAATCATTTTTCTTACTATTCATTTCATCAAGCACTTCTTTCTGAGCTTTAAGTACTTGTTCTACTTGAGTGGTAACCATAGAAGCATGCTTGCTAACAAGTTTAAGTTCACCTCTAATATCAGCCATATAATCACCCAATCGTTTAATCATAAAGGTATTCTATTTTAATTGTCTACCAAAATAAGCATTAAAGTCATCTTGCTTAAACATAAAGTCATCAAACTCATGCCAAGCACTGACTAGCAATTTTAGTAGGAGGGACTTCAGCTTTATCATATCTATAGAGAGAATTTACCTTTACTACCTGTGTCAGGATATTGGGAGGTTCTTCATTAAATAAGTAATTGAGATCATATACTTCTTCAACACGCAGTAAATTAAGACCATGTATTTCTTCAATAGGAGGTAAATTCTTAACATCTTCAGCTTTAATACCTTTTTCTTTCATAGATTTCTTTGCTTCTTGCATATCTTCGGGACTGCGAAATAGAACACCTCTCTTCTTCGGAGTCGGTTTAGGAATAGGCTCAGTAATTGGCTCGGGAACTGGTTCAGGAGGTAGCTCGGGAGGTGCCCAATTATTTTCATTTGCCAACATATTATTCAAAGAATTTCAGCATCATCCGGTGTTCTTTCCCTGAAAAGAGAACCAGCACAACTATCCAGGTAATCTCTGGAAGCATCAGTTAGTCATAAAAGATATCAAATATTTCAGGTTTCTTAAGAGGATGATCAGGCAAAGCATTAAGTAACTTGAGAACCCTCCCCCAAGCTTGTGGGAGACTCTCTTCTTCAATTTGCACAAAATTGTATATTTCCCTTAAAGCAGCTTGTTTCTTATGAGCAGGGAAATATTTAGCAGAGAAGTAATAAATCATATCCTGGGGACTTTGCACACAACCAGGATCAAGAGCGTTATACCATATCTTAGCATCACCCTTTAATGAGAACGGAAATATCTTAAGTAAATAAAGGTAGCGCGATCTCTCATTATTTGTAAATAGGGCAGCTATATCATTTAACTTAGTAAGATGTGCCACAACAGTTTCAGATTCATAGCCATAAAAAGGATCAGATTCAACCAAAGTAATTATATCTAGATCAACAGACAAATCATAATAGTCCTGATCAGGAACACAGATAGGTGAAGTAGCAAAAGCAGGGTCGGGTCTCATTCTATCTCTAAGAGATTCTTTACTCCATTTAACTAACAACCTCTTAACTTCATATCTATCCTGGCAAGCGAAAATAGCTGCAGAAGATTCTGCATAAAAAGATAACCCTCAGGAATAGAAGGCATAGGTTCATCATCACTAACATCATCGTGTTTGGGTTCAATAATTACTCTTTCTCTAGACCTAGCAATTTGCTCATCAAGTAATTCACCGAGTGGCACAGTAGTATCAAGCATAGAAGTAGTTTCATCATAAGTATCATGCATAGCAGAAGTGGCATCATCAATAACATGCGACATATCAGAATTAATAGCAGTAGTAGGATTAGGTGTCGCAAACTTACTCATAACAGAAGGAGAATCTAGTGCAAGGCTAGATGGCAATCCCTTACCTCCCCTCGTAGTTGAGGGAAAAATAGTAGTTTGATCATCTTTCAAGTTCTTCATAGTGTCCAGCAGATAAAAATCCCAAGTGACTCAAAGAATAGAGCTATGCTCCCCGGCAACGGCACCAGAAATTAGTCTTGATAACCCACAAGTATAGGGGATCGCTGATAACCCACAAGTAAGGGGATCGCAACAGTTTTCGATAAGTAAGAGTGTCGAACCCAACGAGGAGCTAAAGGTAGAATAAATATTCCCTCAAGTTCTATCGACCACCGATACAACTCTACGCACGCTTGACGTTCGCTTTACTGGAAACAAGTATGAAACTAGAAGTACTTTGTAGGTGATGTTGGATAACTTTGCAAGAGAATAAAGAGCATGTAAACAAAGACTAGGGGCTGTTTAGATAAAGACACAACTAAATTAGTAAAAGTAAAGAGCTTGTTGTCACGAGAAAGTTATTTGTTCCTAGGCAATTGATAACTAGACCGGTAATCATTGTTGCAATTCTATTTGAGGGAGAGGCATAAGTTAACATACTTTCTCTACTTGGATCATATGCACTTATGATTGGAACTCTAGCAAGCATCCGCAACTACTAAAGATTCATTAAGGTAAAACCCAACCATAGCATTAAAGTATCAAGTCCCCTTTATCCCATACACAACAATCCCTCTTACTCGGGTTTGTGTTTCAGTCACTCACCAACCCACTATAAGCGAATCATGAACGTATTGCAACACCCTACATCGGGAATCCCTCATGCTCTTGCGCAACATGGAGGGCACCATAGGACAGCACCAATAATAAAACATACAACTCAAACCAATCACGATCATCAAATAGCCATTAGGACAAAACAAATCTACTCAAACATCATAGGATAGCCATACATCATTGGGAAATAATATATAGCATTGAGCACCATGTTTAAGTAGAGATTACAGCGGGTAAGAGAGAGGTTACACCGCTGCATAGAGGGAGGAAGAGTTGGTGGAGATGTTGGTGAAGATGACGGCGGTGTTGGTGAAGATCGCGGTGATGATGATGGCCCCGGCAGCGTTCCGGCGCCACCGGAAGAAAGGGGGAGAGGGCCCCCTTATTCTTCTTCTTCCTTGACCTTCTCCCTAGATGGGAGAAGGGTTTCCCCTCTGGTCCTTGGCTCCCATGGCTTGGGAGGGGCGAGAGCCCCTCCAAAATTGGATCTATCTCTCTGTTTCTGCGTTTCCTGCGTTCTACCCCTTCGCCATTTCCTTTATATCTGGAGATCCGTAACCCCGATTGGGGTGAATCTTTCGCCCAGATCTTTCTCATAAAATTATCTTACTTGCGCCAGAAGGAGAGCGTCAACCGCCTTACGGGTGGACCACGAGAGTTAGGGGCGCGCTTGGGGGCTAGGGCACGCCCCCCTACCTCGTGCCCACCTCGGACACCGTTTCGTGTTGATTTTACTTCCAGAAAATCATAAATATTCCAAAAAAAATCTCCATCCGTTTTTATCCCGTTTGGACTCCGTTTGATATCTGGTTTCTGCGAAACAAAAAACATGCAACAGACAGGAACTGGCACTAGGCACTGGATCAATATGTTAGTCCCAAAAATAGTATAAAAAGTTGCCAAAAAGTATATTAAAGTGATAATATTGGCATGGAACAATCAAAAATTATAGATACGACGGAGACGTATCAATCGCAACAGTTTTCGAGGGTAGAGTATTCAACCCAAATTTATTGATTCGACACAAGGGGAGCCAAAGAATATTCTCAAGTATTAGCAGCTGAGTTGTCAATTCAACCACACCTGGAAACTTAGTATCTGTGCAAAGTTTTTAGTAGCAAAGTAATATGATAGTAGTGGTAACGGTAACAAAAGTAAAGACAATAAAAGTAATGTTTTTGGTATTTTGTAGTGATTGTAACAGTGGCAACGGAAAAGTAAATAAGCGAGAACCAGTATATGGAAAACTCGTAGGCACCGGATTAGCGATGGATAATTATGCCGGATGTGGTTCATCATGTAGCAGTCATAACATAGGGTGACACAGAACTAGCTCCAATTCATCAATGTAATGTAGGCATGTATTCCGTATATAGTCATACGTGCTTATGGAAAAGAACTTGCATGACATCTTTTGTCCTACCCTCTCGTGGCAGCGGGGTCCTATTGGAAACTAAGGGATATTAAGGCCTCCTTCTAATAGAGAGCCGGAACAAAGCATTAGCACATAGTGAATACATGAACTCCTCAAACTATGGTCATCACCGAGAGTGGTCCCGATTATTGTCACTTCGGGGTTGCCAGATCATAACACATAGTAGGTGACTATAGACTTGCAAGATAGGATCTAGAACACACATATATTCATGAAAACATAATAGGTTCAGATCTGAAATCATGTCACTCGGGCCCTAGTGACAAGCATTAAGCATAGCAAAGTCATAGCAACATCAATCTCAGAACATAGTGGATACTAGGGATCAAACCCTAACAAAACTAACTCGATTACATGATAAATCTCATCCAACCCATCATCGTCCAGCAAGCCTATGATGCAATTACTCACGCACGGCGGTGAGCATCATGAAATTGGTGATGGAGGATGGTTGATGATGACGACGGCAACGAATCCCCCTCTCCGGAGCCCCGAACGGACTCCAGATCAGCCCTCCCGAGAGAGATTAGGGCTTGGCGGCGGCTCCGTATCGTAAAACGCGATGATTTCTTCTCTGATGTTTTTCTCCCTGAAAGCCAATATATGGAGCTGGCGTCGGAGGGCCACCAGGGGGCCCACGAGGTAGGGGGCGCGCCTAGGGGGGCGTGCCCCCCACCCTCGTGAGCAGGGTGTGGGCCCCCTGGTCTTCATCTTTTGCAAGGATTTTTCTTTATTTTTTCTAAGGTGTTCCGTGGAGTTTCAGGACATTCTGAGAATTTTTATTTTCTGCACAAAAAACAACACCATGGCAGTTCTGCTGAAAATAGCGTCAGTCTGGGTTAGTTCCATTCAAATCATACAAGTTAGAGTCCAAAACAAGGGCAAAAGTGTTTGGAAAAGTAGATACGATGGAGACGTATCAACGGTCTAGGTGTTCGATAATTACTTTGGAGTACTCGGACATGGAACCCGCCTTGCAATGCCGAAGACAAGACTGCACGCCGGACTCATCGTCATTGAAGCCTGGTTCAGGGGCTGCTGAGGGAGTCTTGGATTAGGGGGTATCCGGACAGCCGGACTATATACATCATCCGGACTATTGAAGCGTGAAGATACAACACTCAAGACTCCATCCCGTGTCCGGATGGGACTCTCCTTTGCGTGGAAGGCAAGCTTGGCGATCCGGATATTGTGTTTCCTTCCTTGTAACCGACTCCATGTAAACCCTAGCCCTCTCCGGTGTCTATATAAACCGGAGAGGTTGGTCCTTAGAAGGCCGATTACAATTACAATCATACCATCATAGGCTAGCTTCTAGGGTTTAGCCTCTACGATCTCGTGGTAGATCTACTCTTGTACTACTCATATCATCAATATTAATCAAGCAGGAAGTAGGGTTTTACCTCCATCGAGAGGGCCCGAACCTGGGTAAACATTGTGTCCCTTGTTTCCTGTTACCATCAGCCTAGACGCACAGATCGGGACCCCCTACCCGTGATCCGCCGGTTTTGACACCGACAGTGGGCTCATAAAATTGGGGTTCTGTTGGGTGTCCTTGAACTGATGAGTTCATGTCGGACACGGACATGCACTACATCAGGTTAATTTGGCAAGGCTAGCAAAACGGTTTTGGGCCTTGTGGCAAAGAAGGTTGGGAGCCGGGGTATAAGATACCTACCCGACCGACGAGATACTATTGGCAAGGAGTTGCTTACCGGATAGGTATGTTGGCTAGCAGTGATGCTAAAGCTCATAGTCGCATGCGCTAGTCGGATCCTGAATCACTAAGAGTTTGCGAAGGGATGCTGACTTCAGTGGGAGTATTTCTGTTTAGGCTTGAATTACTCTACATGAACACATTGCTTAGTGATTGCATATTTTCTGTTCTAGATCAATGGCACCACTTGCTCAACCCAACTTTGCATTGAAATTAATTCTGGAAAAGGATAAACTGAATGGAACAAACTTTACCACCTGGTATAGAAATCCGAGAATTGTTCTCAAGCATGATAAAAGGAACATGTTCTAGAGGATCCACTTCCAGAGGAACCTGCCGATAATGCTAGTACCACAACAAGGAATGCCTACTAGAAACTCGTTAATGATCAAACAAGATCAGCTGCCTCATGCTGGCTTGTATGGAGCAATTTGCAACAACATTTCGAAGATGTTGGGGCTTTCGATATGATCGAGAGTCTCAAAAGCATGTTTCAGGTGTAGGGTAGGACCGAAAGGTTCAACGTCTGGCGATCCTTGATGGATTGTAAGCTGAAGGAAGGTGATCCAATGAGCCCATATGTGATCAAGATGATCGGATATGTGCAAGCTTTGGATCGGTTGGGCTTCTCGCTCTTGGATGAGCTAGCTACTGATGCAGTTCTGGGTTCTCTTCCGCCCAGCTATGGGACGTTCATCTCGAACTATCATATGCATGGCATGGATAAGAAGCTCACTGAATTGCATGGGATGCTCAAAGTGGCAGAGCAGGATATTAAGAAAGGCACGCATCAAGTGTTGATGGTGCAGAAATTGGCTAAGTTCAAGAAGAGTTGGTCCAAGAAAAAGGATAAGGCAAAGGGCACAGAGATGGTAACCTCCGCTGCTGCGCCAAAGTCTGGGCCAGACTCAAGGACCGTTTGCTATCACTGCAAGGAGACCGGTCACTGGAAGAGGAACTATAGCAAGTGGCTTGCAGAGCATGGCAAGAAGGACGGAAATGCTTCTTCGGGCAAAGGTACACTTGTTGCATATGTTATAGACATTTACCTTGCTGACATACCTAGTAGCTCTTGGGTATTTGATACTGGATCGGTTGTTCATATTTGCAACTCAATGCAGGGGATGGTAAGAACTAGGCTGTGTCAGAAGGGGAGATTGACATCAGGATCTGCAACAAAGCAAGAGTTGCTGCGTTGGAGGTCGGCACGATGCAGCTCCAGCTTCCTTCTAGATTTATTTTGGAATTGAATAATTGTTATTACATTCCTGCACTTAGTCAGAACATTATTTCTGCCTCATGCTTGATGAGTCAGGGTTATGAATTCAATTTAAAGGATAGTGGTTGTTTATTTTATTGGAATGGTATGTTCCACGGCTATGCACCCATTGTTGATGGGCTATTTATATTAAATCTAGAACAGGAACCAGTCTATAACATGAATGTCAAGAGGCATAAGCCTAATGAGATAAATCTAACATACTTCTGGCATTGCCGGCTTGGACACATTAGTCTGAAATGCATGAAGAAGCTCCATGATGATGGGCTCCTAACTTCGTCCGACTTTGAGTCGTTTGAGACATGAGAATCATGCTTGCTCGGCAAGATGACTAAGTCTCCTTTCGCAAAGAGTTGCGAGAGGGCATCCGAGCTGTTGGAACTTATACATAGTGATGTGTGTGGTCCATTGAGCACAATTGCCAGAGGTGACTATCAGTACTTCGTGACTTTTACCGACGACATGAGTAGATATGGATATATCTATTTGATGAGGCACAAGTCTGAAACTCTTGAAAATTTCAAAGAGTTTCAGAATGAGGTAGAGAATCAGCTCGGCAAGGCTATAAAACTTCTATGATCAGATCGTGGAGGTGAGTACATGAGCCAGGAGTTTGATGATCATCTGAAAAGCCGAGGTATAGTACCTCAGCTCACACCTCCGGGTACTCCACAGAGAAACGACATGTCAGAACAGAGGAATAGGACCTTGTTGGACATGGTCCGGTCTATGATGAGCAAATCAGATTTACCCTTGTCATTCTGGGGATACGTTCAAGAAACTGTAGCTTCCACACTTAACAGGGTACCATCAAAATCCGTAGACAAGAACCACATGAGATGTGGACCGGGAAGAGTCCTAGTTTGTCTTTTCTAAAGATTCGGGGTTGTGAAGCATTTTTCAAGCGACTTATGTCAGACAAGCTTATACCCAAGTCAGATAAGTGCATATTCATGGGATATCCAAGGGAAACCTTGGGATGTAGCTTCTACAACCAGGAAGAGAACAAAGTGTTTGTTGCTCGGAACGGGGTTTTCCTTGAGAAAGAGTTTCTCAGTCGGGAGGACAGTGGGAGGACGGTCCGACTCGAAGAAATTCAAGCACCACTCGGGGGCGGCTCGGCTGGTGATGATATCATACCGGAGTCAGTCAGGGAACCCATAGTGGAAGCGGCACCGGAACCACGGAGGTCAGAAAGATTGCGTAGAGTGCATGATGTATTGTTGCTAGAAAGCGACGAGCCAGCCACATATGTGGAAGCGATGGTGAGCCCAGATTCTGAGGCATCGCTGGAGGCCATGAGATCCGAGTTAAAGTCCATGGATGAGAATCAAGTCTGGGACTTGGTTGATCCACCGCCTGGCGTAACGACCATTGGTTGCAAATGGGTCTTTAAGAAGAAAACCGATGTGCACGGAAATGTTCAGATCCACAAAACTCGGCTTGTCGCTAAGGGTTATGGAAAAGTTCAAGGAATTGACTACGACGAGACTTACTCGCCGATAGCGAAGCTGAAATAGGTGAGGAACGTACTAACTATAGTTGCATATTTCAATTACGAAATATGTCAGATGGATGTCAAGACGGCTTTCCTTCATGGAAATTTAACCGAGGACGTGTATATGATATAGCCCGAGGGTCTTGTCGATCCTACTAGCACTAGTAAGGTATGCAAACTCAAGAGATCCATTTATGGGTTGAGGCAAGCATCTCGGAGCTGGAATATTCATTTTGATGAGGTCGTCACTGGTCTCGGTTTCATCAAAAGCGAAGAGGACGCTTGTTTATTCAAGAAGTTAAGTGGGAGCTCAATAGTGTTTTTGATCTTGTATGTGGATGACATATTGTTGATCGGGAATAATGTTTCAATGCTGAACTCGGTTAAGGAGTCATTAAATGGCAAGTTTTCGATGAAGGACCTTGGTGAGGCAGTGTATATTTTAGGCATTAAGATCTATAGAGATAGATCGAGGAGGCTGCTCGGCTTAAGCCAGAGCACGTACATAGATAAAGTGTTGAAGCATTTCAACATGAGTGAGGCAAAGAAAGGGTTCTTGCCACTCTCACATGGTATAAGGCTAAGCGAGACTCAGAGTCCTTCGACATCTGATGAGCGAAGCAAGATGAGTAGGATTCCGTATGCCTCGGCAATCGGATCCATCATGTATGCCATGATATGTGCAAGGCCTGGTGTTGCTTTTGCAATAAGCCTAACAAGTAGATACCAGACCAACCCAGGTGAGAGTCACTGGGCAGCAGTAAAGACTATTTTGAAGTACCTGAAAAGGACTAAAAAGATGTTCCTAGTTTATGGAGGTGAGGAAGAGCTCGTCGTAAGGGGTTACACTGACACTAGTTTCCAAACCGACAGAGATGATTGTCGATCACAATCCGGATTCGTGTATGTCATGAACGGAGGAGCAGTGAGCTGGATGAGTTCCAAGCAAGATACGGTGGCCGATTCTACCACAGAAGCCGAATACATTGCGGCTTGTGAAGCTGCAAAGGAAGGTGTTTGGATCCGGAATTTTCTGGATGATCTTGGCATTTTCCCAGCCTCGGTAAAACCATTGGACCTCAATTGTGATAATTCTGGTGCCATCGCACAAGCCAAGGAGCCGAGGAATCACCACAAGGTCAGACACATAGATCGGAAATATCACCTGGTACGAAAGATCTAAAGAATGGTAATGTAGAGTTATGCAAAATTCACACGGATGAAAATGTTGCGGATCCGTTGACTAAGGTGCTTCCACAACCCAAGCATGAGGGGCACGTTAGAGCTATGGGCATTCAATGTCTATTTGATTGACTCTAGTGCAAGTGGGAGACTGTTGGAGATATGCCCTAGAGGCAATCATGTATGATGATATTTCCTATGTGTTTTATGAATAAAGATAGTCCTTGGACATTATCAATGATTTGTATCAGAAAGTACATGACTTGTTTGTGGGACTATGCATTGTATGATGACTATCCTAAAAGGTCCCTAGTCGAAAGGGCTGTGTGGACGCGCAGCCGAGTAGACTAGAATATGACACGGTCGATGGCTTGGTCTCACTAGCCATGGAGCATTGGATGCTAACCGGATAATATGGACTCAGAAGGATCTGGTCAGATTCAACGTAGTCGAATCCGAGTCGAGATAAGGTCCGAGTCGGACAGGCCCAACTATGAGACACATCGATATGTCATCTGTGAGTCTCTAGTACAATATATGTTCTATGTCCTAAGACCTGAGCTGATGCATGTACTTGGGATGGTGACAGACTTGCTTTGGGCCGACCAAATGCTACTCTGTGACTGGGTAGTTACAAAGGTAGGTTTCGGGTTGGTCCAGTCCCATGCTGCGAGACATGGTCGAGCAAGATGGGATTTGCCCCTCCGATCAGGAGAGGTATACTCTGGGCCCCTTGTGTGATCCGACCAGGATAAGCATGGCCATGCGACAAGGACTATGAGATAATCAAGTTTGTGGTCGGTATCACTAGAACGAGAAAGAGGTCGGGCTAGCACAAGGATGATAGTCTCGCCTTAAGCCTGACAACATATATCATGAGGCAAAAGGAACAGAAGTGTGACAAATTGTACAGGTTCGCCTAACTAGCTTCATAGTGTGCTTTGTGGTCGCCACGCCTTGGTAGAGGCCGCTACCAACCATGCAGGTCGGAGGTGATCCAAACTGTGACCAAGCCGACTTGAACCTAAGGGGTCGCGTGCTTAAGGGAAGGAACCTACGAGGTAGGTTCGGAGGACACTGGTCGGATATGATCCGGATTGGACTTGGAATGCGACCGAGTAGACTTTGGGCTTTAGGATCTGTGCAAGCCCCAACTGTTGAGCCCGCGATGGATGCCTATAAATAGTGGAGGTGTGGCACACATATTCGGTTGATCGCTTTGATCCCGTCATTAGGGATTAGCATGTGTTGCAACTAGCCACCTCCACTCGCTGCCGATTGTGTGATCGGACCTAGCAAGTCCATCGCACGATGTTCCTCTTGCATGCGCGGATACCGTTAGAGGCGGTGCACTTGCGCCGCTCCGGCGAACCTGTACGAAGGATCCGACGACCGGCTGTTCGAGGGAGATTGGATGAGAAGGAGACGAACCATGCGGACGCGCTGCCCCAACTCTTCTTCCTCTACATGGCACTGCGCGTCTAGTGGTAACGATCTATGATCCATTCCCGTAGCATGTTCCTGGGTTTTCTACGTGTAGGAAATTTTTATTTGCAGTCGACGCACCCTACCGTAGAACCCAACAGTTGATGCATGTTCTCATCTTTGTTTCTCCGGTAGAAATCTTGGGGCACTCTTTGAGGTTCTTTGTGTTGGATTGAGTATTCTGAACCTGAAATTGTTTAATGCATATCGTATAATCAAATCACGGATACTCACAGTGACATTGGAGTATGTAGGTGACATTAGAGTTGGTTGATGTGTATCATATGGTGTTATTTTAGTATGAACTCTTGGATAGATCGAACGGAAAGAATAGGGTTGTGTTATTTTAGTACAAACTCTTGAATAGATTGATCAGAAAGAATAGCTTTGTGGTGGTCTCATACCCTACAAATAAATTCTTCTTATGTTCTCCACTAGATAAGAACTTTGGAGTGATTCTTCATCGCACGTTGAGGGATGGTTAATGATCCAGTTATATTAGCATTGTTGAGAGATTGCACTAGCGAAAGTACGGACCCTAGGCCTCATTTTCAATCATTGCAATACCGTTTGTGCTCACTTTTGCTACCTGTTACCTTGCTGTTTTTTATTGTTACTATTACAAAAATCAACATCTACTATCATTACTACACTTTTATTATCATCTCTTCACTGAACTATGCACCTATACAAATCACCATTGTATTTGGTGTGTTGGGGACACAAGAGACTTTTTATTATTTGGTTGCAGGGTTGTTTGAGAGACCATCTTCATCCTACACCTCCCACGGATTGATAAACCTTAGGTCATCCACTTGAGGGAAATTTGCTACCGTCCTACAAAACTCTGCGCTTGGAGGCCCAACACGAGTCTACAAGAACAAGTTGTGTAGTAGACATCAAGCTCTTTTCTAGCGCCTTTGCCGGAGAGGTGAGTGCTTGAAGGTATATCTTTAGATCTTGCAATAGAATATTTTAGTTTCTTGTTTTATCACTAGTTTGGTTTATAAAAAGAAAACTACAAAAAAAATGGAATTGAGGTGGCATCATATTATTCGTCTTTATCATGTGTTTCTTGAAAAAGATGGAAAGGAAAATTGTGCTCAATTGATAGAAGAAGAATTCAATAAAATGTTTGGCATAAATGATGAGCATGATTGCAATGTTGTTAGTATGAATTCTTTGAATATCCAAAATACTAATGATGATTGCACTAGTCATAATAAAAATGTTTCTTATAAGCATGTCAATTTTTGTGGAGTGCATAAAGTTTGTGAAGACGTGCCTTATAGGGAAGATAGATTTTTTTAAGAAGCATAAACATGATAGAACCAATTTTTTGCTCAAAGTGATAGATGAATTTGCTACAAAATTATGTTCTCTTTGTCCTATTACTTGTGAACTTTGCAATAAAGTTGGTCACCTTAGTTTCCAATGCATGCTTTTTCATGATTGAATCGTGTCCAAATATTGCAATAACTTGATCACCCTAGAACTTTATAATGAACTTTGTTTATTTTGGGGGAGTGAAGAATTGACACATAAAAATGGTTGGTTTGAAGTATTCATTCTCATGGACGACATTGTAACTAATCTAAAAAATATATATATGTTTTGCATGGTAAATTGCAATGAGAATGCTTATACTGCCAACTATAGAAAGATGGAAAATCAATAGAATATAAAAGGAATACTAATGAAAGGGTAAAGATTTCCACTTTCCCTCCTATTGTCTCTCATGACGAAATAGGTGACGAGGAGGAGCTCCCTATTCAACCAATCTCATCAGTAAGAAGCTCAAAAAAATTAATTAAACCCACACATGATGTGGTGAAGAAGAAGAAAAGACGAAATAATATAGGTAATAAGGTATCTCTCCCAAATAATTATGCTCCTATTATTGTTGTGCCTCATGAAAATGAATCAAAAATAATTGTGGAAGATGATGCACTTGATGATGATATTGCTTCTATGTCTTTTGGCACAATGTCTGAGAGCACTATTGATGATGATTTTGTTATGCCTATTGCTTGTTGTGATGATTATGATTGGGAAGATAATGATACTTATTATAATCTTGGAAATCTTTTTGGCACCAACTTGGGAAATTATGATGATAGCAATTATTATACAATTGGTGCTATTCATACTATTAATGATGAGAGTGATTATGCTTATGATATGCCAAACCACAAGCTTGGGGATGCTATGTTTGATTAGAATGACATGTTTAAGAATTTATTTGTTGCAATTAATGTTTGTCCCAAGCTTGGGGATGATATGCTTAATGAAGATGATCTTTTTAGTCCCCCTACTTCGAATGATCAAATTTTCTATGATGATTGCATGCCTCCTATCTATGATGAGAACAAAGTTGCTACTTATGATGATTTTTGTGATGATACTTATGTTATAAAAAGTAGTGACAATTATTGTCCTAATTTTGAATTTCCTTTTACTGAACATTAATCTTTTAATGTGTAAACAATTTTGAATATCCTTTTTATTGTTACTATTACAAAAATCAATATATACTATCACTACTACACTTTTATTATCATCTCTTCGCCGAACTAGTGCACCTATACAAATTACCATTGTACTTGGTGTGTTGGGGACACAAGACACTTTTTGTTATTTGGTTGCAGGGTTGTTTGAGAGAGACCATCTTCATCCTACACCTTCCACGGGTTGATAAACCTTAGGTCCTCCACTTGAGGGAAATTTGTTATTGTCCTACAAAACTCTGCGCTTGGAGGCCCAACACGAGTCTACAAGAACAAGTTGTGTAGTAGACATCAATTACCGAGTGGGGCCTGAGACACCTCTCCATCATACGGAGTGACAAATCCTAGTCTTGATCCATGCCAACTCAACAGACACCCTCGGAGATACCTGTAGAACACCTTTATAGTTACCCAGTTATGTTGCGACATTTGGTACACACAAGGTATTCCTCCGGTGTCAGTGTGTTGCATGATCTCATGGTCATAGGAACATATACTTGACATGCAGAAAACGATAGCAATAAACTTGACACGATCATATGATACGTTTATAGTTTGGGTCTTGTCCATCACATCATGCTCCTAATGATGTGATCCCGTTATCAAATGACAGCTCATGTCCATGGCTAGGAAACCATAGCCATCTTTGATCAACGAGCTAGTCCGGTAGAGGCTTACTAGGGACATGTTGTTATCTATGTATCCACACATGTATTTGAGTTTCCGGTCAATACAATTATAGCATGGATAATAAACGATTACCATGAACAAGGAAATATAATAATAACTACTTTATTATTGCCTCTAGGACATATTTCCAATAGTCTCCCACTTGCACTAGAGTCAATGATCCAGCATTACATGGTAATGAATCTAACACCCATAGAGTTCTGGTGTTGATCATGCTTTGCCCATAGAAGAGGTTTAGTCAACGGATCTGCAACATTCAGATCCATATGTATCTTGCAAATGTTTATGTCTTCCTCCTTGATGTAATCGCGGATGGAATTGAAGTGTCGCTTTATGTGTCTGGTCCTCTTGTGAAACCTTGGTTCCTTGGCTAGAGCAATGGCACCAGTGTTGTCCCAGAACAGAGTCATTGGGTCTAGTGCACTAGGCACAACTCCAAGATCTTTCATGAACTGCTTCATCCAGACACCTTCCTTTGCTGCCTCCGAGGCAGCTATGTACTCCGCTTCGCATGTAGAATCAGCCACCATGCTTTGCTTGGAACTGCACCAGCTGACTGCTCCCCCATCTAGAATATATACGTATCCGGTTTGAGACTTAGAGTTATCCAGATTAGTGTCAAAGCTTGCATCGACGTAACCCTTTATGACGAGCTCTTGATCACCTCCATAAACGAGAAACATTTCCTTAGTCCTTTTCAGGTACTGAAGGATATTCTTCACCGTTGTCCAGTGATCCACTCCTGGATTACTTTGAAACTTCGAGCCATACTTATGGCAAGGCCGACAACTGGTCTTGTGCACAACATTACATACATGATAGAGCCTATGGCAGAGGCATAGGGAATGACACTGATATTTTCTCTATCCTCTGTAGTCACTGGGCATTGAGTGTGACTCAACTTCACACCTTGCAAAATAGGCAAGAACCCCTTCTTGGACTGATCCATTTTGAACTTCTTCAAAATATTATCAAGGTATGTGCTTTGTGAAAGTACTATTAAGTGTCTTGATCTATCTCTATAGATCTTGATGCCTAATATGAAAGTAGCTTCTCCTAGGTCCTTCATTGAAAAACTCTTGTCAAGTATTCCTTCACGTTTTCCAAAAATTTTATATTGTTTCCAATCAGCAATATGTCATCCACATATAATATTAGAAACGTTATAGAGCTCCCATTCACTTAGTTGTAAAAATACAAGCTTCTCCGCAAACTTGTATAAACCCAAACGCTTTGATCACCTCATCAAAGCGAAGATTCCAACTCCGAGATGCTTGCACCTGTCCATAAATGGATCGCTGGAGTTTGCACACTTTGTCAGCATTCTCTGGATCGACAAAACCTTCTGGTTGCATCATATAGAACTCTTCCTTAAGGAAACCGTTAAGGAATGCTATTTTGACATCCATCTTCCAGATTTCATAATTGAAAAATCCAACTATTGCCAACATGATTCTGACGGACTTAAGCATCGCTATGGGTGAGAAAGTTTCATCATAGTCAACTCCTTGAACTTTTGAAAAGCCCTTTGCCACAAGTCGAGCTTTATAGATGGTGACATTACCGTCCACATCCGTCTTCTTCTTGAAGATCCATTTATTCTGAATGGCCTTTCGCCCTTCAGGTAATACTTCCAAAGTCCATACTTTGTTTTCATACATGGATCCCATCTCAGATTTCATGGCTCTAACCATTTGTCAGAATCTGGCCCACCATCGCTTCTCCATAGCTCATAGGTTAATCGTTGTCCAACAACATGAGATCTAAGACAGGGTTACCGTACCACTCAGGAGCTGTTCGTACCCTTGTCGACCTACGAGGTTCGATAGTAACTTGATCCAAAACTTCATGATCACTATCATTAGCTTCCTATTCAACTAACGTAGGTGTCACAGAAACATCTTTCTGCGCTGCACTACTCACTGGTTGAAGTAAAGGTTCAACAACCTCATCAAGTTCTATCTTCCTCCCACTCAATTCTTTTGAGATAAACTCCTTCTTGAGAAAGGACCCATTCTTAGCGACAAACACTTTGCCTTTGGACCTGAGATAGAAGGTATACCCAACCATCTCTTTTGGGTATCCTATGAAGAAGCATTTGTCCGCTTTGAGTTCGAGCTTTTCTGGCTGAAGCCTTTTGACATAAGCATCGCATCCCCAAACCTTAAGAAACAACTTAGGTTTCTTGCCAAACCATAGTTCATACGGCGTCGTGTCCACGGACTTAGATGGTGCCCTATTTAAAGTTAATGCAGCTGTCTCTAATGCATAACCCCAAAACAATAGTGGCAGATCGGCAAGAGACATCATAGAACACACCATATCCAATAAGGTTTGATTACGATGTTCGGACACACCATTACGTTGTGGTATTCGAGGTGGCGTCAACTGTGAAATGATTCCACATTCTCTTAAGTGATTGCCAAACTCATAACTCAGATACTCTCCCCTCGATCAGATCATAGGAATTTGATCTTCTTGTTACAATGATTCTCAACTTCACTCTAAAATTGCTTGATCTTTTCAAACATTTCAGACTTATGCTTCATTAAGTAAATATACCCATATCTACTAAAGTCATTGGTGAAGGTGAGAAAATAACAATATGCACCGCGCGCGTCAACACTCATCAGACCGCACACATTAGTATGTATGATTTCCAACAAGTCACTTGCCTGATCCATCGTTCCAAAAAACGGGGTTTTGGTCATCTTGCCCATGAGGCATGGTTCGCATGTGTCAAGTCATTCAAAATCAAGTGACTCCAAAAGTCCATCAGATTGGTATTTCTTCATGTGCTTAACACCAATATGACAGTGGCAGTGCCACAAGAAAGTGGTACTATCATTATCAACTCTACATCTTTTGGCATCAATGTTATGAACATGTGTATCATCACTATCGAGATTCAATAAGAATAAACCCCTCACAATGGGTGCATGACCATAAAAGATATTACCTATATAAATAGAACAACCATTATTCTCTAATTTAAATGAGTAACCATCTCGCATTAAACAAGATCCAGATATAATGTTCATGCTCAATGCAGGCACGAAATAACAATTATTCAGGTTCATCACTAATCCCGATGGTAATAGAAGAGTGATCATGCCGACAGCAATCACATCAACCTTGGAACCATTTCCCACATGCATCATCACTTTGTTCTTTGCTAGCCTCCTTCTATTCCGTAGTTCCTGCTTTGAGTTGCAAATGTGAGCAACCGAACCGGTATCAAATACCCACGCACTACAACGAGAGTTGGTAAGGTACACATCAATAACATGTATATCATATATACCTTTGTTGATGTTGTCCCCCTTCTTGTTGGACAGATACTTGGGGCAGTTCCGCTCCCAGTGGCCAGTTCCCTTGCAATAGAAGCACTCGGCCTCCAGCTTGGGTCCAGCCTTGGGTTTCTTCACGAGAGGAGCAACTGCTTTGCCACCTTTCTTGAAGTTTCCCTTCTTTCCCTTGCCTTTCTTGAAACTAGTGGTTTTATTCACCATCAACACTTGATGCTCCTTCTGGATGTCTGACTCAGCGACTTTTAGCATTGCAAACAGCTCGGCGACTGACTTGTTCATCACTTGCATGTTATAGTTCAACACAAAGCTCTTGTAGCTAGGTGATAGCGATTGAAGAACTCTGTCAGTGACAGCCTCTTGCAGGAGCTCAACTCCTAACTCAGCCAAACGGTAGTACACAGACATTCTGAGTATGTGCTCACCAACAGACCCATTCTCCTCCATCTTGCAGGCATAGAACTTATCGGAGGTCTCATACCTCTCGATCCGGGCATTCTTCTCAAAGATAAACTTCAACTCCTGGAACATCTCATATGCGCCATGACATTCAAAACGCCTTTGAAGTCCCGGCTCTAAGCCATACAGCATGGCGCACTAAACTATTGAGTAGTCATCAACACGCGACTGCCAGGCATTCACAACACCCACAGTCGCTGGAGGGGGTGGTGCACCAAGTGGTGCATCAAGGACATAAGACTTATGGGAAGTCGTGAGGATAATCCTCATATTACAGGCCCAGTCCACAAAGTTACTTCCATCATATTTCAGCTTAGCATTCTCTAGGAACGCATTGAAATTCAGGGGAGCTACTGCGCGAGCCATTGATCTACAACATAAATTTGCAAAGATAACTTAGACTATTGTCCAAGATAATGAGTTCAATTAATCATATTACCTAAGAACTCCCGCTCAAATTAACATCCCTCCAGTTGTCTGAGTGTAACACGATCCAAATTCACCAACCCAAGTCCGATCATCACGTGAGATGAGGTGGTTTCAATGGTGAACATCTCCATATTGATCATATCTACTATATGACTCGTGTTCGACCTTTCGGTCTCTTGTGTTCCGAGGCCATGTCTGTACATTCTAGGCTCGTCAATTTTAACCCAAGTGTTCCGCATGTGCAAAACTGGCTTGCACCCGTTGTATCCGAACGTAGAGTCTATCACACCCGATCATCATGTGGTGCTTCAAAATGATGAACTTTCACAACGGTGCACACTTGGAGAGAACACAATTTTATCTTGAAATTTTAGTGAGGGATCACCTTATAGCGCTACCATCGTCCTAAGCAAATTAAGATGCATAAAAGGATTAACATCACATGCAAATCATAAGTGACATGATATGGCCATCAACTCGTGCTTTTGATCTCCATCTCCAAAGCACCGGCATGATCTCCATCGTCACCGGCATGACACCATGATCTCCATCATCGTGTCACCATCGGGGTTGTCACACCAACCATAATTCTACTACTATTTCTACCGCTTAGCGATAAAGTAAAGCATTAGATAGCGCTTAATGATTGACACATAGGTCATACAATAATCAAAGACAACCCTATGGCTCCTACCGGTTGTCGTATGCATCGACATGCAACTCGATATAAACTATTACAAACATGATCATCTCATACATAAAATATATTTCATCATGTCTTTGGCCATATCATATCACAACATACCCTACAAAAACAAGTTAGATGTCCTCTAATTGTTGTTGCATGTTTTACATGGCTGCTATGGGTATCTAGAAAGAACGATTCTTACCTACGCAAAGCCACAACAGTGATATGCAAGTTGCTATTTAACCTTCTACCAGGACCGCCTTTGTCGAATCCGATTCAACTAAGGTGAGAGAGACAGACACCCGCCAGCCATCTTTATGCAACAAAGTCACATGTCTGTCGATGGAACCGGTCTCATGTATGTGGACATGTAAAGCTGGTCCCGGCTGCTTCATCCCACAATACCACTGAATCAAGAAAATACCAAGGAAGGAAGCAATCTAAATATCAATGCCCACAAACTCCTTTGTGTTCTACTCATGATGTCATCTACGCATAGACCTAGCTCATGATGCCACTATTGGAGTGTGTTGCATGGGAAACAAAAAATTTCCTACGCTCACCAAGATCAATCTAGGAGATGACCATCTACAAGAGGAGAGATTGGATCTACATACCCTTGTAGATCGCTAAGCGGAAGGATTAAGAAACGTGGTTGATGTAGTTGAACGTCTTTGCGGTCCAATCACGATCCATCCCGCGAACTCCCGATCCAAGTGCCGAACGGACGGCACCTCCGCGTTCAACACACGTACGGCTTGATGATGCCTTCACCTCCTCGATCCAGCAAGCAATGGTGAAGTTGTAGCTCGAATCCTCTAGCAACACGACGACATGGTGGTGGTGGTGGCGGAATCTCAGCTGAGCTTCGCTAAGCACTATGGAGAGGAAGAGGGATGCGAGGGAGAGAAGAGGCAGCGCTATGGCGTAGAGATGTGCTCAAGGGTGCAGCTGACCACTCTCTACCTCTCTATATATAGGGGAAAGGGAGGAGGAGGGCGCCCTAGATCCCATCTAAGGGGGCGGCGGCCACAAGGTAGATGGGGGCGCCCCCTAGGGAAACCCTAGGGTGGCTTGCCCCCAAGCCAGGTGGAGGGAACTCTAGATGGGGCGCCCCACCTCTCCTGGTTACGTGAGATGGGGTGAGGGGGTGCACAACCCCTTAGTGGGCTGGTTTGCCCCCTCCCCTTGGCCCATGAGGCCCACCAACACTTGCAGGGGCCCCCCGAAACCCCTTTCGATCATGTTGGTCATCACCCGGTACCCCCAAAACAATTCCGGACCCCAATACCCTTTGTCCAATATATCAATCTTCACCTTTGGACCATTTCGGAGTTCCTCGTCACGTCTGGGATCTTATCCGGGACTCTGAACAACCTTCGGGAAACACCATAATGACTCAATTATACTTATATCATCACCAAACCTTAAGAGTGTAGACCCTGCGGGTTCGAGAACTATGCAAACATGACCGAGACGCCTCTACAATCAATAACCAATAGAGGGACCAGGATGCCCATATTGGTTCCTACATACTCCATGAAGATCTTATCAGTCGAACCTCGATGTCAAGGATTCAAAAATCCCGTATGAAGTTCCGTTTGTCTATCGATATGTTACTTGCCCGAGATTTGATCGTTGGTATCACCGTACCTAGTTCAATCTCATTACTGGCAAGTCTTTTTACTCATTCCGTAATAAAAGATCTTGTGTCTAACTCTTTAGTCACATTTCTTGCAAGCTTATCGCGATGTTGTATTACCGAGTAGGCCCTGAGATACCTCTCCGTCATACGGAGTGATAAATCCCAGCCTTGATCCATGCCAACTCAACAGACACCCTCGGAGATACCTGTAGAGCACCTATATAGTCACCCAGTTACGTTGCGACATTTGGTACACACAAGGTATTCCTCTGGTGTCAGTGTGTTGCATGATCTCATGGTCATAGGAACATATACTTGACATGCAAAGAACAATAGCAATAAACTTGACACGATAATATGCTACGTTTATAGTTTGGGTCTTGTCCATCTCATCATTCTCCTAATGATGTGATCCCGTTATCAAATGACAACCATGTCCATGGTTAGGAAACCATAGCCATCTTTGATCAACGAGCTAGTCCGGTAGAGGCTTACTAGGGACATGTTGTTGTCTATGTATCCACACATGTATTTGAGTTTCCGATAAATACAATTATAGCATGGGTAATAAATGATTATCATGAACAATGAAATATAATAATAACTACTTTATTATTGCCTCTAGGGCATATTTTCAACATATTTATGGTGGTATTTATGCCTCCGCCTCACTGAACATTTTGAGATTCCTATTAGACATGAGGAGGCGGAGGAGAGGTTTCTACCCACTAAATATTTAGACTATGATAGTATGGTGGCGCATCATTTTATTGACAATGATAAGCACAGGCGACTTCATTACAACTTAGTCGTTAGTCAGGGACTCGTGAGATTATTACTTTGCCTGCACCTTCTTTGTTTGACCTTTATTCAGGAAAGTACACTATTTTGCCCGAGGACATCTATGCACATTGGGATCTGACACAAGCCCCAGCACCTAAGCCAGCACCAGCACCTGAGCCATATCAGGAGCCTATTTATCATTGGGGGCCATAGGAGCTCGCCGGTCAGTGGAACCCCCAGGACCCCATGTACTATCCAGGGGAGGGCTACTTCAAGCCGTGACCATAGACCAACTTAGTCCAAAAGCCTAAGCTTGGGGGAGTACGTATTTCTCACCGATATTACATTCATTCCAGTTGTCGGTGTTCATCCATTCCCACTGTATAATCCATGTTAGTTTTCTTTTGCTTTCTTCTTGTGTGTTTGAATTTTTTTTGTGAAAATCCAAAAATATTTCTCATTTCTTTTTGGTTGTTCTTTATGGTTTTATTTGTTTAGTAGTTCGTAATGTTAAAAGAAAACCAAAAAACATTTCTCGTTCTTCTTTTGCTTGTTGGGAGCTTTCCCGTGTAAATAGTTTTTCTCGTTTTCTTTTTTCCTTCGCTTTGCTTTCTTTAGAAAAACAGAAACTCCAAAAATATTTCAGTGTGTTTCTTTGAAATTATTTCCTTTTCTCTGGGTTGTAAGGAGAAGACCACGATGAAAATGTTGAGTGGCTCTCATATGCATTATCGTTGATCCAACAAGGAGCTCATATTACCTCGTCTTCTCCTTTGAATAAATGTTTGCAGATTCCAACTTAGTCCACGGCACGTGCACTCTTATTATTATTCACATTGTTCAGTCGTGCAAGTGAAAGGCAATAATGACGAAATTTGATGCATTGGTTGAGGTGGAGAAAAGCTGGTATGAACTCGACCTGTCTTGTTTTTGTAAATATGATTAGCTCGTCATTCTTGATTCATCCTATTATGAATAAACATGCTTGCAATGACAATTAGAGATCATAGTTACTCATGCCATGCTTAAATATCTAGGAGTGGATAATGGTTTATCTTGAGTGTCAACATGCTTTTAAAGTAGTTATGATGTAGTATGATAGGATGGTATCCTCCTCTAAATGATTCAAGTGGCTTGACTTGGCACATGTTCACACATGTAGTTGAATCAAAACCAACAAAGCCTCCATGATATTTATATTCATGGTCTTTTATATCCTACTTTTGCTCATATTCAATGTTGATTAACCTCAATGCATGTTTATGACCGTTATCACTCTCTGGTTGGTTGCTCCTCAATCTATTTGCTAGCCTTCACTTGTACTAAGTGGGAACACTGCTTGTGCATCCACTTCCTAAAACCCAAAGTTATTCCATATGAGTCCACCATACCTACCTATATGCAGTAATTACCTGTCGTTCCAAGTAAATTTGCATGTGCCAAACTCTAAATCTTCAAATAATAATCAGTTTTGTATGCCCGAATCGCTCATGAAGTGACAGGGGGAGGTCCCTATCTTCCATGCTAGGTGGGTTATTCTCACGATGAGTATTTATTCACTTGTCATTCATGAGAAAATGGCTGTTAATTGGGATGCCCAGTCCTATGATCAGAAATCAAAATATAATAATGAAACAAAACTTCCCCGGATTGTTGTTGGTATGGAGGGCACCCGAGGATTCGGCTAGCCATGGCTTGTGTTTGTTGGTGGATGGGGAGTAAAAGTTTATCTTTCTGTTTGGGAACCTCCTGTAATGTATCTAGCATGGAAGATGGTGAAAAATCTCAGTCGCTGCGTTGACAATGAAAGCATACCTTCCAAAATTATATTCATCTCTGTTTTCAAAGCTTCGAGCTCTGTCACCTCTGCAAATCCCTACTTCCCTCTGTGAAGGGTCTATCTATTTAATTTTATTGTTGAGTCATCATCTTCTTATTAAAGCACCAGCTAGAGAGCACTATTGTCATTTTTGTGCTTTGTGTTTAGTTGATATTGAGTATGAGCATGACTGGATATCTTTTGCCATGAATTATATTGTCTAGTCGGTGCTTGAACTTCAGAGGTGCTCTACATTTATGTTTTGCGGTCTCAGAAAGGGCTAGCGAGATACCATTATGTCATATTATATCATGATTGTTTTAAAAACATGTTGTCATCCGAGATATCTTATTATTGCTCGTTAGTTGGTTATGCTATTGATATGAGTAAATGTGATACCTAAGTGTTATCATGTATATGGTTAGTTTATAATCTTTGTTGAAAACCTGAACATTGGTTAGACATATTTGCAACAACAAGATCAAATAGAGTTTGTAGAAGTTTTTCTTTGTCACTTTGAATTGCTTGGGGACAAGCAATGAGTTAAGCTTGGGGGAGTTGATATGTCTCCGTCATATCTACCTTTCAAAACACTTTGCTCTTTGGACTCTAATTTGCATGCTTTGAATGAAACTAACCCGGACTGACGTTGTTTTCACCAGAATTGCCATGGTGTTATTTTTGTGTAAAAATCAAAGTTCTCCGATTGACCTAAAAAATTTATGGAGAATTTTTGTGGAATATATATAAAATATTGGCGGATAAAGATACCAGAGGGGGGCCACCTAGGTGCCACAAGCTCAGGGGGTGCGCCCTACGAGCTTGTGGGCCCCCTAGACCTCCGGCAATCCTACCTCCAACTCCATATATACCTATTCACCAAGAAAAAAATAAGTGAGAAGGATTCACGCGTTTTACGATACGGAGCCGCCGGCACCTCCTATTCTTCATCAGGAGGGCTGATCTGGAGTCTGTTCGGGGCTCCGGGAGGGGAATTCGATGCCGTCATCATCATCAACCTTCCTTCACCGCCAATTTCAGGATGCTCACCACCGGGAGTGAGTAATTCCTTCGTAGGCTTGCTGGATAGTGATGGGTTGGACGAGATTTATCATGTAATCGAGTTAGTTTTGTTAGGGCTTGATCCCTAGTATCCACTATGTTCTGAGGTTGATGTTGCTATGACTTTGCTATGCTTAATGCTTGTCACTAGGGCCCGAGTGCCATGATTTCAGATCTGAATCTATTTTTTTCATGAATATATGTGTGTTCTTGATCCTATCTTGCTAGTTATATGCACCTATTATGAGTTATGATCTGCATACCCCAATGTGACAATAATTGGGATTCTTTCCAGTGATTACCGTAGTTTGAGGAGTTCATATATTCACTAAATGCTAATGCTTTGTTCCGGTTCTATACTAAAAGAAGGCCTTAATATCCCTTAGTTTCCTTATGGACCCCGCTGCCATGGGAGGATAGGACAAAAGATGTCATGCAAGTTCTTTTCCATAAGCACGTATGACTATATACGGAATACATGCCTACATTACATTGATGATTTGGAGCTAGTTTTGTGTCGCTCTAGGTTATAACTACTACATGATGAATATTAACCAACGCAATTATCCATCGCTGATCCAATGCGTATGCTTTCCACATATTGATCTTTGCTAAGTAAATTTCGTTATTTCTACTGCTACTATTGCTACTATTACCGTTATTATCAAATTACCATACTACTTTGCTACGGATCACCTTGTTGCAGATATTAAGGCCTTGTTCTAATCTTCTCCACAATCCAACTTCTGGAAATAGCCAGCACAAGCCAGCCGAATGACCCAGCTTCAAGAAGCCCGCTCCTGGAGAAAGAGCAACCTGCAATGCAAATTTCTAAAGCAGCGGAAGCGCAACTTCATAAAAACCAGAAGTGGAAGTTGATCTAAATTACATAGGAATGCCCTCCCGAAGCGAATCCTCGAACCGTTTTTCTCTGATCGAACAGCTTTACTCTCGTTACGAGCCATCAAACTGGGCCTCAAGCTCCCTTCGTGGGCTGCTGGCCCATGCTGAGGGAGAGTTGGGAAAATCTGGAGCTGCACAGAGCTACCGAAAACATCCTGCTCCCATAGGAAGCTGGCGGCGGCTAGCTTCTCGGCAAGCTGGCTATTCAATGAAGCCGGAGAAGATCAGAACGGGGCCTAAGTTTTTCAGGTGTGGTTGAATTGACAACTCAACTGCTAATACTTGTGAATATTCTCTGGCTCCCCTTGTGTCGAATCAATAAATTTGGGTTGAATACTCTACCCTCGAAAACTGTTGCGACCCCCTATACTTGTGGGTTATCGATGATCATGTATATAGGCATCACGTCCAGGACGAGTAGACTGACTCCGTCCTGCATCTACTACTATTACTCCACACATCGACCGCTATCCAGCATGCATCTAGTGTATTAAGTTCATGAAAAACGGAGTAATGCCTTAAGCAATATGACATGATGTAGACAAGATAAACTCACATATGAATAAAACCCATCTTTTTACCCTTAATAGCAACGATACATACGTGTCTTGTCCCCTTCTGTCACTGGGATTGAGCATCGCAAGATCTAACCCATTACAAAACACCTCTCCCATTGCAAGATAAATCAATCTAGTTGACCAAAACAAATCGATAGATCGGAGAGAAATACGAAGCTATAACAATCATGCATAAAAGAGTTCAGAGAAAACTCAAATAATATTCATGGATAGATCTGATCATAAACTCACAATTCATCGGATCCTAACAAACACACCGCAAAAAGCGATTACATCGGATAGAACTCCAAGAACATCGAGGAGAACATTATATAGAAGATCAAATAGAGAGAAGAAGCCATGTAGATACAAACGATGGACATGTAGGTCTGCGGTAAACTACTCATGCATAATCGGAAGGGTAGCAAGGATGATGTATAGCCCCTCCATGATCGAATCCCCCTCTGGCGGAGTGCTGGAAAAGGCCTCCAGATGTGATCTGTCAAGAACAAGAACTTGCAGCGATGGAAAACTATTTCGTGGACTCCCCTATTGGTTTCCAGATTTTAGAGAATTTATAGAGTCGGAGTTAGGTCAAACGGAGCCACGTGGGCCCCACAAGCCACCAGGGTGCACCCTACCCCCCTACCCTCCCCCCCCCCTCGGTGCGCCCTGGTGCCTCATGGGCCACTACTCCATCTTCTCGTCCCCTCCCAAAGCTTCCAGGGTCTCTTATTGCCAGAAAAAAATCTCCAAAAAGTTTCATGGCTTTGGACTTTGTTTGGTACTGGTATTCTGAAAAAACAAAAACAGGCAAAAAACAACAACAACTGGCACTGGGCACTAAGTTAATAGGTTAGTCCCAAAAAATGATATATAATTGCTTGAAAGTGTATATAAACATCCAAGATTGATACTATGATAGATGGAACAATAAAAAATTATAGATACGTCGGTGACGTATCACCAGCCGATCCCCGTTGGCACCTTAAGGGTTACCTTGTTGAGTGTCAAAGTGGGCCGCGAGGATTTGGCTCCTCTGGTACAGCTCGAGGGAGAGGAGGATGAGACACCGATGCGGCTTGGAGAATGCAAGGGTTGGATGTTGCTGTGGCTGAAGAATCTTCTTCGTGTGGAGGCGACCGAGAGCACACCAATGACCACACCTCAGCAAGGTATGAACACCACCCCTCCTACGCAATTACCAGCACCTCTCGTGCTGGGTGAGAGCGGTGGACGACGCAGCGAAGAGGGTCAAATAGTGGATAATGCAGTCGCCCCTTGGAACAAGGAATGGATGATGACATGGAGCAGGAGTACCCTCTCCGTTTCCTCAATACCAGTGCATATGACGGCGGACAAATGATGAGTCCGCCATATGACTCGGGCTATGAGCATGTGGATGAGGAAATGGATGATGTGCCGGAGCAGGAACGTCCTAGGGTTGTCTCTATTCATGCAATCCTCACAGGAGACGCCTCTAGATGCCGCCTCAACCCAGGGTCAAGTAGCCAAGGGTCGTGCAATGCTTAGCCTGAACACATGGTCACGGGGGTCAGGCAGGGCCTGGAAGGCTCACTAGCTCAACCCAAGAAGAAGCAGAGGAAGACCATCGAAGAGAGGATTTGCTGTCCGTAATGCTTCTAGCAGCCAGTCAGCTCCGCTGGCCGCTTTTGCAGACCATGTACCAGTCAAAGGTGAGGCGGGGGTACCATGTCGCAGGCGAGCCGACCCTACCGCCGAAACCTCTAGAGGGCATATCAGGGTACCTCAGGAGACTGCACACTATCGACAAAGAAAAGCCTTCTCACCTCAAAGGCTCCAGGATACCCTCTTTATGCGGTTCGTGCACCTAAGGCCAAGTGCTATGTTGACACACTCCCAGCGGATGTTTCTTCCTGTGGTTTCATCACATCTTTGACATGTTTCTCATGAGGTAGCTCAATTTTATGATCGTTTGCCTTTTTGCGCTACATTTGAACTTCATCACGAGGAGAGACCAAATCTCGCAAATCTCGGTTGCGGATCCATACTACATGCGTGAGTACTTCTTGAGTCTCGGTGACTTTGAACGTCAAGTTTCTAGGAAGTACATCGAGAACTTCATGATAATGAATAAGGACAAGGAAACGGTTCTCTTGCCTTATCATCCAATGTAAGTCATTGCCAGATAACCTTTTCCTACATTTCAATCATTCATTCGCTCATATGGAGGCTAATTTGAGGTGTCTTTATTTTCCGTAGCAACGGGCACGCCGTCCTTATCGTTCTTTTCCCATGAGTCTCCCACGCTATGTATTTCGACTTGTCTAGAAACTTCGAGAAGAAAGACTACACCCACATAATGAATATTCTGGATAGTACTCTCAATGGCTTCAGCATGATGGGTGGCCACATCGAGATCAGGAAACAAAGGAAGGGTGGCCCGGGTTTCTCGCATAAAACTATGTTTTGCTCGGTCCATTAACCGGCAGCAAGCAACAATGATGGATTCTATGTCCTCCATCTCATGATGGAGTTTAGAAGGGATCGCCAACATCTTCATATGAAAACCAGAAATGATGACCATATCCGCAAATGTACATAATCCTTAGGAGCCGAACCGGATTATTAACCCAGAGATGACTTCTTTCGCCTCCAGAAGGACATTGCAACGGTCATCATGAAAGAAGTCATCGAAGAGAGGGGGATGTTCCACCACGGCCCTATATCGCGAGCTGATGTCTGAACTCGCATAGGCCTACAATGTTTGGACTTGATGCCGTTCACGAAGCTAGGGTGCATCCTCCTGGATATGGATGGATGGAACTTGCAGTGATTGACGATGTCGATGATGATGTGTCAGTTGAATTAGTACTTTCTGTAGCGATGAAACTTTGTGTGACGCCCTCGATTCAATCGTACACTAATCATGCACGCAAATGTGTACGATCAAGATTAGGGACTCACGGGAAGATATCACAACACAACTCTAGACACAAATTAAAATAATACAAGCTTTATATTACAAGCCAGGGGCCTCGAGGGCTCGAATACATAAGCTTGAAAACACAAGAGTCAGCGAAAGCAACAATATCTGAGTACAGACATAAGTTAGACAAGTTTGCCTTAAGAAGGCTAGCACAAAAGCAACATTGATCGAAAAGGCAAGGCCTCCTGCCTGGGAGCCTCCTAACTACTCCTGGTCATTGGCGGTCTCCGTCACGTGATAGTAGACGCCCTCGGTGTAGTAGCAGTCGTCAAAGGTGGCATCTGGCTCCTGGACTCCACCATCTGGTTGCATCAACCAGAAAGAAGAAAGAAGGGGAAAGGGGGAGCAAAGCAACCGTGAGTACTCATCCAAAGTACTCGCAAGCAAGGATCTACACTACATATGCAACATTATCAAAGAAAGGCTGTATATGTGGACTGGGCTGCAGAAATGCCAGAGTAGAGAGAAGGCCTAGTCCTATCGAAGACTAGCATCTTCTGGAAACCACCATCTTGCAGGAAACAGGAGGGAGTAGAGTAGCATAAAGTAAAGTAGTAGTAGTGTTATCAACCTCGGCCAGAGATCTTTCTCGACTCCCTGCGAGAAAGCAATCCCAGAGCCATACTATCCAATTATCATCACAATCCAATTCTCATCACAAGTATCCAGTTCTAGTTGTATCGATCGGGATACAACTCCGAGTGTCCGTTACCGTAGGACAGGCTATCGATAGATGTTTTCTTCCCTGCAGGGGTGCACCAACTTACCGACCACGCTTGATTAACTCCGGCCGGACACACTTTCCCGGGTCATGCCCGGCCTCGGCCAAACAATACGCCACAACCCAACCTAGGCTTAATAGAGAGGCCAGCACGCCGGACTAAACCTATGCCCCCAGGGGTCATGGTCCATCTCCCCGGAAACTCCTGCACGTTGCGTACCTGGCCGGTGAGCAGACCTAGCCTCCCTTATACAAGAGAAAGTGTAACCAGTCCAACCCGGCGTGCCCCACTCAGTCGCTGACGTCTATTAAGCTTCGGCTGATGCATACGACGCAGAACGCCCATACTATGCCCACGTGATGGTTAGTGCTATCAGGCCAGAGGCCCCTCGGATCAAATATCCAAATCGTAGTGGATTAGGAACGCACGGTAACAAGCAGAGACTCACGAAAGATGTGACCCCATTGCCCCGTCTCGAGGACTTGCGGCAAGGGCTAAGAATGCCCAGCCACGCCTCGTAATTATCTCACGGGCACCTTCCAGGTCAACCCGACTCCACATCACTCGCAATTATGCTCGCGCGGGTACCCCTCAGGGTCGACCCGTCTTTAGTAACATGGTTCAGTGTAAAGTCATAGTAACCATAGTAACCGTGTGTCCAAACATCAAGGGGAAAACCCGAGGAATCACCCCCGGTGAATTCCACTCGATGTGATCATCAAGGTCAACGTAAGAGGAATCACCCCCGAGGTTCACACTTGAGGGGTCGCACGACAGAGTCGTATCAGAAGTGGTTAAGGCGGAATCACCCTCGATGACCACGACCGAATAGCTACACTACAGGGTTAACATCAGAAGTGTTGTAGAGGTCTCACCCTCGGCACTCGATAGTAACCCAGTAGTGTCGAGCAACTAAGGGGAAAGTGATGTGCGGTGCCGGGGCCTGGTCTTCAATCCCGTTGATCGGGTCTTCAATGATGAAGCAGGGGCAACAAGGACAAGGTGGGGGTCACTGATGGATCACTAACCAACCTATACTAAGCAGTTTAGGATAAGCAGGTAAGGTATAACAGCAGATACAAAAGCAGGCTATGCATCAGAATAGGAGCAAACAATAATAGTAGCAAAATCTAATGCAAGCATGAGAGAATGGAATGGGCGATATCGGGATGATCAAAGGGGGGGCTTGCCTGGTTGCTCTAGCAAGAAGGGGTCGTCGTCGACGTAGTCGATCACATGGGTAGCATCAGTCTCGGGGTCTACTGGAGAGAAGAGGGGGAAGAAATAGTAAATATAGAGCAAACATAGCATAACAGGACAACAAGCAGAGCTAGACGTGTTCTAACGTGGTGCTACACGATACCGGCGAGGGGGGAAGTCAACCGGGAATGTTTTCTCGGTTCTGGGCCTGTGTTAGACAGGTGACCGGAGGGGGAAAGTCCCACATTCAGCATGCTAGGGGCATGTGACAAATGAACGGACCGCGTATTCGGATTGGTTGGATTTTTTTGAGCAACTTTCATATAGAAAACATTTTCATCCGAGTTACAGATTATTTTATATGAATTTTCTAAGTTTTAAACATATTCTAAAATTATTTATACTAACAGAAAAGGAATATGATGTCAGCATGACGTAGGAGTGACGTCAGCAGTCAACAGTCCGGTTGACTGGTCAAAACCGACATGGGGGACCCACCTGTCAGCCTCTGTTACTTAACAGAGCTTATTTTAAACTAAACTGAGGTTAATTAGCTGATGGGCCCCACATGTTAGTGGCTAATTAGCTAAACTAATTACTTTTAATTATGAAAACCATTTTAGTTATTATTTAAGCGGTGGGGCCGGCTCGTCAGTGGCACCGTACCGCCATCTCAGCGTGTTGACTGGGTCAACCCAGTCAACGGGGCCCCTAAGGCCCATTGGCAGTGAGCCAGGGGTCGGGCCGGCCCAGCCACGTCGGCGGTGGCCCGCGTCTCGCCGCCAGCGACGCTAGAACGCGGCAGAGCCGCTCGGGCCTCGTCGGAAACGCGCTAGGGGCGGCCATTTCGCGTGCGGTTGGCACCGTTCGAACGTGCACACGACACCGTGTCGGGTGGTGGTGGTGGCTCGCCCGGGGACGGCCGGAATAACCATCGGCGGTGAGCACCGGCGGCGGAGGCGTTTGGAGTCACGTCGGGAATGGGCTAGGGGGCACGGGAGGGCGAGAGGAAGGGCTGGCCGGGCTCCTGGGAACACCAGGAGCACGATGGAGGGCTCGGACGGGGGCCACGGCAGCGGTGGCCACGACGGTGATGGAGCAGGGCGACGGTGAGCTACGGCGGTTGCGGCGAGCGAGCTAGAGAGGGAGGCGGCCTACATGAGAGAAGGGAGAGGGGGAGGAGCTCACCGGGTGGGCGCACGAAGGCCCGGCGAGTAATAGGAGTGCAGTGGCGGTGGCCGGAGTCGAAAGCGGCGGCGACGGCGGTCCAGGAGGAAGACGGATCCGGCGCTGGGGTGGCTCCCGCCTTGAGGTTGTTGGCGCAGACGACTGCGGGGCTCGTGGACACATCGGGGCGGCGAGGTGGGCCCGGTGGCCGCGGTGGCGCAGCAACGCGGCGGCAACAGTGTGTCGGGGCGAGGTGGATCTGGAGAAGGGGGCGAGGCCAGAGGGAGAGAGGGGAGAGGGGGCGTCCAGGGGGGTGAGTGGGTGCGGGGAGCCCGAGGGGTCGAGGGGACGTCGCCCTTATCCCTTCCCCGACGGGGACGGCGACAGGGTTCGATGGCGACCAGCGAGCGCGGTCGCTGGGTCGGGTGAACAGAGAGGAGGGAGGCGACCGGGGGAGGTGGGCTGCTGGGTTGGGCCGCCCAGATGACAAAGGCCCAGGGGGGGTCAGGGGGGGTTTCTTTTTCTTTTACCTCTGCTCTTTTCTTTTTACAGAAAAAGCATGGTAATATTTGGGCTGCCAAAAGAATTTTGTAAAATGTGGGACTTGGCCACATAATTGCATCGCAATAGTTAGCACTGCCACAAAAAGGTTGTGAGGCTTTTGAAAAAGTTTGAAATTTTTATAAAGTAAAAAGGCATTTAAACTATTGTTTTAGCCACTGCTTTAATTGCTTTAGGCCATTTAAACACCTTGCGAAAATGTTGGTTCACCACCAATATTAACAAATGACTATTTGCCACAAGATGAACATTTTAGATCTCCTGTCTGACAAATAAGAGTTTTTTTTACTTTAGATTGGATTTGAATTTGAATCGGTGATTTGGATCAAGTGAAGATTAGCAACAGTAACAATGATGACAAGGCATCATTGGAAGGGGATTACTGTAGCATGATTCTCGGGGTGTTACACTTTGTGATGTAAACGGTCCCACTGAACTTGTGTAACGGTACACTACTAGGGAAAAGCCTATACACATAATCTTACCAGCAGCGCGCTTTAAAAAAAGGCGTTGCTGCGACTTAGCAGTAGAGCACGCCAACATGACGCGCTACTGAAACAAATTTAGTAGTAGCGCTGCCCCAATAAGACGCGCAACTGCTATAATTGCCACGACCCTGCCGCCAAGCTAGTTATAGCAGCAGGGCGTTAATACAAAAAGAGCTACTGATACAGATCAGAGCAGTAGCGTCTTCTCTCAATACCTGCTACTGCTAAGTTTACTACAAAAAATTAGTCCCACCTCGCTCCGTGAATAGGGTTTTTACCACCTTAAATATGTTACTTCTCAAACTATCACATCCACTTGGTCTTCACTGAACTCTATGTCTAGAATTTGTGGCCGCAATACGAGTCTTCTCCGGTTTCTAAACCGGTGATGACTCATATTGACAATTCAGATTGTACACAAAAAGATCATTGATGATCAATGTATTTTTTTATGTAAATTTTTACATGTTTACACATAGCAGTAGCGTGTTTTGGCAGAAACGCGCTACTATTAGGTCGTTCAGCAATAGCGCGTTTCTCTATAGCGTGCTACTGCTAAGCCATTCTATCTTCACCAAACAGCCTCCCCTCACTCTCCTCTCTCCACTCACACTCACGCTCACTGGATCTCCCCCTCAATCAGCCCGCGCCCACCCACACCCTCGTCGGCCGTCGTCGCCTATCCCTCCTCCCTCTGTGACGCCGTCACCTCCTCCTCCTCCCTGGACTCGGTAATCCTTCGTCGGCCGCCCTCCTCTGCGCCCCCTCCTCCTAGATCCGTCCTCCCTCCACTCCTCCGTCCTCCGCCGGCTGGCCCCTCCTTTCTCCACCTTCCTCCTCCATCCTCCTTCGTCCTCCCTCCTCCATCCACAACCCCTCCTCCCTGCTACATTTAGAACATTTAGTTGATTTAGTAGGCTAGTTTATTTTGTTGATTTAGAATATTTTGATTTAGTTGATTTAGTAGGCTAGTTGATATGCAACATTTAGAGAGAGAGATATGATAATTGATGGTTTTTAGTTGATATGATTAACTGATTAGTAAAAATTTAGACATAGTTGATAGTTTTTAGTTGATATAAGCCTCTGGTCATATATAACACTTTGATATAGGATAGTTTATAGGGTTTTTGTGTTCCTCACAGTAGTAATTTTTTAGCCTATTTAGGTGTTTTGAATAGAATAGGAAATTTTAGGTCTTTTGATTAGAAATTTTAGTAATGGAAATTTTTAGTTGGTAGAATTTGAAAAAATGCTTTGTACTTGTTATACGGTGAACTTAGGGCATAATTTTAGGGTTTAGTAAAAGAAATAGTAATAGTGGATGATGATTAGACATTTTAGGTATAGAACATTTTGAATAGATGATTATGTAGATTTTTTAGTACAACTAGTTTATTTAGTGTTGCTCAAGAATTGCTCATATGATGTAGATATAAACATGTATATCTAGTGTTGCTCAAATAGGATATGTGCTTGCCCAAGTGACCATGTTTGCAGGTAACAGCTCTGAGTGGCCTATGTTTTGCCGGAGTGTTGATTAATTTCCGTTCCGGCAAATTTCAGGCGCTCGATATGTCCTTTTTTTAGCAAAGGTCATGCCGGATTTTTCCTCTGAAGTGCATCGTTAATCCTTTTCTAATATTGCTTTAGGAAAATGGCGACACCACCACCACCACCACCACCATGTCGACTGTGCAAGTCAAGATGCGCCGGCAGCCTTGCAACTGGCACATTGTTCGGCATCTACTTCCAACCGAGTTTTCTTCCTGCGGCGGTAACAAAATATATGAAACTTGTAACAACTATTTTGTTTTAGTGTTATTGGCATTAATGCATCGTGTATATATCATTGTGTATACACAGATCGTCCCATGCAATGTGAGGTTGGAATTCAACAAGCTGACCGGAGACACTGTGACCTTTGAGGCTCCTGGGGGCCCCTACACTATGGAGGTCAAGAAAGGATGAAATATGTCACAAATCGGAGGATATGGATGGAACCGTTTCATCTCCCACATAGGTATCATTGGTGGTGAGTTGACCAGCTTCTCCTTCAGAGCAGAAAGACCCAAGTTGGGCATCATTTATCTCAACACGGATGAAGATGATGAGGACCCACTTGATGAAGCCATCTATACTCGAAGAATAAGGCTGAGCGAGGACGAGGTGTGCAACCTATGGGACATAATTCCGCCACGTGCTGACTTTGTCGGGGTGCCATTGGTGACCCACCTAGCAACTACCATGGTTGATCGGCATGTTATGGTATGTTATACTTAGTAGAATTCAAGCTTAGTTGAAATGCAGTACTGTTTTTGATAGTGTAGAAACCTATACTTAGTAGAAATATATTTGCAAGAGTATATGCGAGGCTACTTATTAATTGATATGTTTTTCTTATTCAGAAATTGCCAAGGAGCCTATCTGTGAGTTGTGGTATCGGGCCTGATGAAGAAGGCTCTGCTGGAATACGCCTTACCGCAAGGGGCTCCGTCACCACCTGTGCGTACAACATGGACACGGACGGTCGCACACACTTCAGCTCGGTTGGGTGGAAGAACTTCCTCGTTGGCAAGAATCTTCGTGTTGGACAAGCCATCCTAATTACTATCAGGAACATCCACCGCCATGGCTTGAGGATGATGGTCATCATCGATATCATCTAGAACTACATATGTGTGTGGCTGTATGACTAACTAGCAGACTGCTATATGTTGTATGACTACCTAGTACTGCTTATCATATATACTCCTGTATGAACCATATATGTGTGTGAGGATGCATGTTGACTATATATGAGTACCTATAATGCTTAATGATATTGTATGACTACTGTATGACTATATGGTATTGTGGTTAATGATATTGTTATCTGGTATATGAGAAATAGCAATTTATTGAAACGGGGTACTATTCTAGATCAATAGGAAGCAGGGAAAAAATGTTGAAAGATACAGTAGTAGCGCGGGCAAAGAAAAGCGCTACAACTACTTATTAGTAGCGTTTGTTGAAAAACCGCTACTGATACAGTCAATACTAGTAGCGCGTGTACATAGAACGCTACTACTATCTGTTAGATGTAGCGCCTTATTAGTAGCGCGGCCATCCATGCTACCGATAGCGTTAAAACATGCGCTACTAGGGTTTTCCCTAGTGGTGGTAGTTAATTAGTTTGGGTACGATGAACCTATGTACATCTAGTTAATTAGTTTGGGTACGATGAACCTGTGTTGATTATATTTACTATATGTTTCATATTTTTGCTAAATCTTTCTCTTCGTGTTGCTCAAGTATATTATGTTGCATATTATTATTGAATTTGCTTGATGAAGATGCATGCATCTCTAATAGGTACATAGATCCTGGATGGTGAAGAAGTGCTATGCCATGTACATAGGGAGGGTTCCGGGAGTTTACGACGAGTGGCCAGAGTGTCAGGCCAAAGTGTCAGGGTTCTTGAACGGCAGCCAGAAAGGGTTCGATAGCAGACAAGAAGCGGAAGCTAGTTACTTGAGGTTCACGCTAGCGCGAGAGAGGAATCCGAACCAACGCCTCATGTATTGCATAATTTTGCTCTTGCTCATAGTGATAGTTCTTCTCTTCTATATCATGATATAGATGGATGATGATACATGTGTATGGGACGACGGTGTAGTTGCACGTATTCAAAACATATCATAACTTGTATCGCTATTTCGAGATTGATGATGATGAGAGACATCATTTGTGTTGGATGATGATGACATGATTTGATGAGACTATTTGTATGTGTATGGTATGATGAGACTATTATGTGTATGATATGATAGAGGATATTATATAAAACCTATAAAAATAGAGTAAATATGTTACAGAAAATAATATAGTAGCGCGGGGTATGTGTGAAGCAGCAGCGCTGCCTTAGCAGTAGCGCGTGGTAAAGAGGCGCGCTGCAGCTTTTATCAGTAGCGAGGTTATGCCAAACGCGCTACTGCGAATCTCAGATAGCAGTAGTGGTGGGTGACACATGCTTCTGCTAAACATTAGTTGTAGTGCCGTAGCAGTAGCGCGGGCACCCGCGCTACTGCTAGGCGTTAAACATGTGCTATTGCTAGGGTTTTCCCTAATAATGGTATTTACACCACTCAAGAAGTTAGATGGCTACAAAAATTTAGTCTCATAATAAAAATTATAAAAAAGGATAAGGAATACGTTAACCAGGGGATCTCCAGAGATGCTCTTAGCAACCAGTAAGCATCTACATAAGGTGGTGGGTACCTCCACTTGATGAGTGAGGGATGTCGAGTTAGGGCATCTCCAACGTCAACCCGCAAACCTCCTGCAATGGTCTGGACCGTGTTGTTCGGACCGTGGAAGCCATCCAACGCGGGCCTGTATCGGTCTGTCGCGCGGTCCAGACACGGTTTCTTCCGTAAACTGGAGACAAAAGTGGGCGAGATCTGCGGGAGTCAGGACCGATCCCAATCCCGTTTCTGACCACCCTGGCCCATCGAAAACCCCTCACCCCTTACGCACGTTTTCGGTCAGCAACGCTCCAGAGCGTCAGAGCCCGCATTCATGCCCGCCCAGGGCGGACGCGACTGCCCACTAGCGCTGGCATTGAAGCGGCGCACCGGCCGAGAGAGCGTCGCCCGCGCCGCTTCCCGATGCAGGCGATTGCCGCGCGTTCAAACGACACGACGGCCGCTCGTCCGTACATCTGCCCCCACATTGATGGCACGCGGTTGTCGTGGCATCTCCTCCGGCGCCACCCATTCGTCCGTCTGCAGCCCACCGGTGCTATATAAATTTCTGCCCCGGTGCCCCGGCCATAGCCCCAGTCATCCCTATCCACACCACTCCCCGCCATGGATCCCTTCGTGGCTAAAGCTCTCTGGGACGGGCTTACGTTAAAGCATAAGAAGGCCATGGCCGCCATTGATGTCGACTGGCAGCCAGAGGACGTGCAAATGGAGGACGCCTTCGACGACGAGCCAGCGCCACCCTCCTCTTTCTCCGCGGCACCCACCTCCTCCGCTCCACCCTCACTGGTGCATTGCACCATGACCATCAGCGAGGCCCATGCCCATTATATGGACATGGTGCGCGAAGAGCAGGAGGAGCAGTTCTGGGAGGCGCAGGCCGACGCCAACTACAACCACAACCTCCTCCAGGAGCATCTGCAGGCGGAGGAGCAGGTCGTTGGCGGCAGGGTGGTCGCGTCAGATGTGGACCTGGCGGAGCAGGAGGCGTTGCTCGAGTCCTACCGCTCCGCCCGCAAGATCCGCCTCGCCCGCTAGCGGTACCGGCAGCGGGTGGCAGAGGTGGCGGCAGCTGGCAAGGAGCGCGACAACAACGCGGGCGAGGCGTTATTCAGCGACACCAACGACGAGGAGGCCACGCCCTGGCGCCACGAGCATGAAGAAGTCGACACATCCACGGGCGCTGACGATGACATGTACCTAGGGTAGGGTCGTGGGCCTGATCTATATGCCCTACCCAAGGACACTGCACACGAGGCCAAGACCTACAAAGATAGAAAGAAGATACCGACTGGAATCATCATAGAGTGCAATCCACTCGACAGAAGATCCACTCGGATACGCCAATTCCACTCGACCGTCGTCATTCACTCAGAGCACAAGAATCCACTCGAAGGGCAGAAGACCTAGGGTCACTTCTAGATAGCAACAGTCGGTCATTCACTCTGTCACCCTAAAGATCATTAAACGTAGGCGTTACCAGTAACGTTCGTGACATAATTCTCTCATTGAACCCTTGTGTAACTGAGGGTTGTGAGGGGTCGGCGTACTCTATATAAGCCACCCCTCCCCTCTTGCACAAGGGTCCGCACCCCTTGTGACTCAACACTCCAATCAACAAGCCTCCGCGGCAACGAGACGTAGGGCTGTTACCTCCTCCGAGAGGGGCTGAACTCGTAAAACCGAGTGTACAACCTCGCCGTAGCTAGACTCTGCCCTCTTCTACGTACCCTCTATCTCTACTGTCAGATCTGTTCCCACGACAGGCGCCACCGGCAGCTAGGAAGAGTAGTGCATGGTAGATCACCGTCGCTCGTGTCCCAGGAAGGCCACCACTCCTCCCCTCCCGTCGACGCCAGGCTTGGTGGGCTCAGCATCTTCGGCCGATTAGTCGCTTGGCGGCGACATCGTGGCAGACAGCTTCCGTTCCCGGGGCTCCGGAGGCAGAGGTCACGGAGACGGAGCTGGAGAGTGCCGAGGCGGAACTGGAGACGGTGAAGTTTCAGTTCTCGGGATTGATGGCCGAGGACGGGGACCGGCCACCGCCGATCATTTAGATTAGGTATTAATTATACTCTAGAGCCCACCTAGGACCACTTTGATGTATTTGTAATGAAATTTTTCATGTTTATATGAAGTCCGATATGATTATATGAAATCAGGCCATGTTTATATGAAATCCGGACTTGTTTGAACGAATTTCATTCGGTTGGTTTGAGTTGTTATGAAAATGTATGAAATCCGGACTTGTTATGAATTTCATTCGCGGACTGATCCCCTGTCCGCGGACAGGGGAGGGAGGTTTTTTACGGGTTGTCCTTGAAAATGCCCTTGCCTAGTCGAGGAGTTGGTCGACCCCCTTTATTCCCAAGGAGTGCGCTGCATGCATGGGCTAAGTCCAGTCGGAATGGGTACCGCTAGTTCGCATCTTCCAGCAAGCAAGCACAAGCACGTACGGAGTACTACTACTTACTGCATGCATGCGCGGTTCCAGTTCCAGACGTACTCCAGGATGAATGAGACTTGCCTGCTCCCGGCGTGTGTGCCCATCCGTGCTCCTGCATACGTGGCATGATTTGATTGGAACAAAATAAGACCCGGCCCTACCCCTTTAAAATCAGGGGGCAGATGATTAGATTAGAAAGGAAAAAGGGAAAAGGACAACCATAGGATAAAGTGGGAGCACGGATGGGAGCATGGGGAGGGAGCAGGCAAGCCGGATCCCTCCAGGATGCGACGCCTGCGGCTCCAGCGGCTCCCTGGCACAACTTGCATGCACATCCACGATTTGCAAGCTAGCTAGCTAGAGGATGGAAAGGTGAACTGTGACTCCTGGATTTGAGATAAAATGCGGACACACTGTCACGGAGCAACAAGGCGCTGCGTGTACTTACGTACGTTGGTTGTGAGAGAAGTGGAGTTCGATCTTGATCGACTTCTCGGCCGCCACCACATGCTCTTGTCGGAAGGAAACTTTCTTCGCGGTGAAGTTGTAGGTCATCCGTACCACGCACGGTTCTCATTGCTTGCTAGTGCGTGATATTCTCTTTCTCTGTGTAAAAAGGAAGAAAAAAGGAGCCGGACTGACGATCGTGGCATCTAGTTCCTACGTACTAGTTCGCCTAGATTAATTTTGTTTCTTCGGACCATATATATAGGAAGTGCAGTGCACGATGTACGCGCTATGCCTGACCGACCTAACAAGTGCAGGCGTCAAGACAGATCAGGACCGTTCTTTCTTCCACAAGAACAGTGCTACAATGCTTCTCGCTACAAAGCACAGAAGGATGGTGTACGTGCATGACAGGCGGAAATTAAGGCGGGCGGCGAGAAGAAGAAGTAGGGCCAAGTTCACAGCACAGGACGTCGGAGTGCCCGCAAAGGCCATGAATAGAATGCACGATGGAGGCAAAGATGAAGCCCTCCCTATCGGTGTCGGGAAAAGGATCCCTTTCGTGCCTACAAAGGCACATCCACTAAGGACATTTTCATTTTTCCCGCGGCTGGCCGGCTATAGTTCATCATTCGTGCGTCTCATAAATATTGCGCGCGCCTACAAATCCAAAGGTCACTAGCTCTGCTCGCACATGCGAGCGACCCACGCAGAAGAAATCGAGAAACTGTCTTTTGCTTTCCTTTTCCACCCCGTCGGAGTGCTGCGGTTTCCTTGATCGATCCTTAGGGACCCCAGGTGCACACGCACTTGGATTTTTTTGAAGGCACCTTGGGAAGCATATCGGCACATATTCTCCGATTGTGCCATGTTAGGTCGTCCGGGCCTCCTGGCTGCTGACGGAACAGTTATTCGCATGTTCCCCACTTCCGTGTTCCGATCCTGTCGTACGTCCCTCCGTCTCCGTTCGATCTGGATGTTGTTAACAACTTAACCAGAGCCAGGTGTGATGTGAGAGACTGAGTTGAAGTTACTTCAGCATTCAGCAGCCAACCAGGATAAGGCGAATATTGCCGGTGACAAGAGAACTAAAGGTGAAACTAACGGCAGAGGAGCGCTAGCGTTGCTAAGGGCCTGTTCGATAATCCACCGGCTCTTAGAATCTACGGAGTGGCTGTTTGCTCGCTCCAAGTTTTTGAACTACAGCTACGTCCGCTTCCGGAGCGGAGTGACACCGAACGGGCCTTATAGTTCAGAGCCTGTATATGCGTGTCAGCTGTATTGAGGTTGAGCATTTCCGCAATCTGTGAAACTCGATCGCCTCTATTGATTTTAGCTGGCAGCAGCTAGCTGCACGCACCAAGGCTATCGTGGATATATGTTCGGTGTCACGGACACTGGGTATACGGGTATCTGAACCGTTGCAATCACTATGGATGTGGATCAGTTTCGGCCTGAGACGGTGACTGGGACTGGTAACACCGGAAAACCGCTGGTTGAGTCCGTACAGGAGATTGCTACCTACGTGCAGAAAGAAACAAAAAAACAGCGGTGGTACGGTACGGGAGCGCGGTCAGCTTCACGCACGTCTACATGCATCGAACGGTGGAGGGAAGAGTTTGACGAAGGACGACATGGTCATACAGATACACGCACGTCCACATGCATCGAACACGACCGAGTTCATCAATCTCCCTATGTGTCAGAAAATAGAAGCGCGTGCGTGGTTGAAGAAGAGGACAAGAGCTCCCATTCAACGTGATAAGCCGTAGTTGAGATCCACTGAAAAATTCAGAAAAAGCGGATAGATTGATAAGTCAGGCCACCTCTTGATGCACGATAGCTAGCTAGCTAGAGAGAGTAGAGACAAGGAATGGTGTATACAGCGAGTCATCAATTTGCTTTTGTGTTTTCAAATGAGGCAGCGACTTCCTTTACATGTCACAAACGTGAAAGAATAGGAAAAAATACAACAACGGCAATACTACACTTTTGGCGCGGTGCTCCGCTTTATCCTTTGATCAAAAGTCAGAGGTAGACGACCATGGGTCAGCACGTACGGCCCGGTTAGAGTCACTCACGCGTATATACCATTATAATAAGGCGATGGCAAGTTGGGTTTTACCTCATCCGACACTACTCTCATTCTCCTCGAGTCCAAAAGTTCGATGCAGATAAACTAAACTAATTACCCATGAGTGATGTGTCGATCGTGAGGTACGTACGGAGGTACGGAATGAGTGGCCATACGTAAGAACGCAACACGCGGATATAATAACATTAACATGGTGTAAATGTTAATGTTACTGACAAGGCAGAGGTTTAGTTTCTCACTTTTAAAGATCACTGGTGGCAATGGTACTTCCTTTTATGCAACAACTCCTGTATGTACCATTTGGTAATTGGAGTTTGATAAGACCATGGATCCTTATATACAAAACATACTTGGCCAACTAAGGCCCTGCAGTCCAATGTCCGATATATTATCGTCAGCTGAGGAGGTGTTTGGCAAGGGTGTGACCGTTGTTTTTGGGACAATGTTCAAGCAGGAGGCCATGAATCTGTCTAGTCTCGCCATGGGGGGTGAGTTTATCTCATTGCTCCTTCCTGGTGTAAAGCCGATCACTGAGGTTTATGTCTATCAAACCGAGCTCTTGAACCCAATGTTTGGAACATCAACGTCCCTCTCCAGTCGTAATCAGGATTTGATCTATCATGAAGTTTTAGCGCCACATAAGATCCACGGCATGTTATCTGTCGGTGCAGCGGCTTTGAGTTGTCGGAAAAAAAGCCAGGAGCTTAAGTAATTCCTCAGTTTAGTATAGGGTGTCCAGGGAGAGCTGCTGAAGGGAAGGTGGGCGAACCCACACGAGTGAAAACCCTACTTTATTAGTCATCAATGCGATTTCTCGCACTTTTTGATACCTCCGAGGGGGTACACTTTAAAGGCATGCAAAACGTGCCTTACAGTCATGTTGGACGAGGCTAGGCGGTGAATGCAACGCTGGGAAGTTTTGTCCCGGTTCGAGAGGTTGAGCGAGCCAACCAATTCGATGTTTTGAATGGCCAAAGAATAGGTGTTTACTCCTCTTACCAATTGAGGTTTCGCACAACTTTTTGACTAGGGCTTCAGAAAGGTTGTAGTTTCACGAGGAGCCCATAAAGCGACTTGTTTTACCTATGGGATGTGAAGATTGGCTCTGTACCTGACACGGATTGATTTAAGAACAGTGATGAAAGAAATCAATTTATGAGAGACCATATTTCTGTTGTTTCGGTACAACTCAAGATCAGTTAAGGAAATAGGGAATAACAATAGTGAAAAGAATAGAAATAGCATGACCCTTGCTTGGGACTTCTTTCTTCTATCTCTATAGAGATGACCAGGAAGCAAATGAGAAAGGGACTTCTTTTTTACTACGGTCAAACTATGATCAAACTCTCTAATCTTACTTCCGTGTGAAAGACCGTCCTAGGCGTGAGTACAAATGTGTCGAGGCGTTCTAAGTGCCGTAGACGAATGCTTCTTGGCGGAATAAATGGTATGACACGACCTCTTTTTGCTCCATATAAACGAATTTGAAAAAGGAAGAAGGCTTTAGCTCCCTTCCATTGTCTTGGGTCGAAGATCAAGCGTGAACTTCTCCCTCATCTAAGGTTGGGTTGTGGATAACAGACTTCCCCTTGGGCCGGATCTTCCCAAGTATAACACGATCCATGAGCGATATCAATGCAGTGACAGTCCTTACTATTGAGTCCTGTGCTGGTAAGATGACAACGCTCTAAAAGGTTTGTTTAAGAAAGCAATCATATCCCGTCCCCAAGTGCGGTATGGACCCCAAAGAGTTATATAAGTAGGAAAATGGGAAGAATTGAGGCACCTACAGAAGTAATGGGTCAGCTTATGATTTTAGGCATGGTTACTGGAGGGATCGTCCCTACCTATCTGCGCAAGATCGGATCAGTATGGTTTTGAGAGGAAGGCTGGTGGCATACGAAGAGAGGGCGACAGAACATCTGCATTCCCTTTCTTTGATTGAGAGAAGGATAAAGCAGAAAAAAAGACTTGACTGAAATTCCATTCGCTTTTTTTCCTTCCTGAGATATGGAATGTCATTAAATTAAGTAGATGAGATGCCAAATATAGGCAGGAGTTATTTCGCCAAGCAAAGCTTTGTGTTCTGAAGGTAAAGAAAGACGGTAAAGCCCATTAAAAAGAGTGCCACGCAGAAGCACCTCCTGTGTCACTCGATCCAAACCCGACACATCTTTCTTTCTATACGAAATGAGTTCGACCTTTTTTTCAAAATAGAAACAGAAAAGAAATTTAGGAATAGTGCGGGTGCGACGGAACGAATCAAGTGAAACGAGTCCCCCTTATGACATTTTTTCATCCAAGCAAGGGCGCGTTGCATGGGATTCATCAACAAAGGGATAGGGATAAGGGGCCGCACGTCCAAGACAGCCTTTCATCTCAGTGCGCCATGGAACCCCCATCTTCCAATTCCTCTTACAGAGATCGTTGACTCACTTGCCTTATTTTGAGGAGACTTCCAAGCCAAAACAAGACAATGGGCAGTCACCAGATCTTCTTTATGGAGGTGGGACCGGGGACCTCCTCAGCAAGATCGCTGTACAGAATGCTTGCGCACAGTGGCCACACACACTTCTCCCTGACCTCCAAAAGCTCCCTATGACCCTTTGTACGGAGCATTCAAAGTTCCTCACGCTGTCAAGCAAGACTTTGATCTCGATTTGGGAGAGCAAACACAGCTTCGCCATCCAGCCAAGTATCTTTATTGAATTGTGACCCTATCTAGCGCAAATATTGATCCGATTCAGTATCATCAGAATGACAAAAGCTGACATAGTTACTAGTGGTTCGAGGAGAAATCCTTTCAATCATCAACGCCCTTTTCTACTAAAACTGCTATTCGTGATACCGGTCAAATCGACTATT
>NC_057807.1:680158790-680167673 GCF_018294505.1 Triticum aestivum | reverse complement strand
GCTCCGGACGTCCGGACGCATATTCGACTCCGGTCGTCCGTAGGCTCCGGACGTCCGGATGCATATTCGACTCCGGTCGTCCGTAGGCTCCGGACGTCCGGACGTTTTTACTGGCCACTATATATACTGCGCGGTAGGGTTTCTCAACTAACCACATCCTCTATCCGCTCGTTCCCCACCGCCGCCGCCGCTTCTGCCATGTGGCCACTCACCGCGGCCGCACGCCGCCGTGCCCCTCGCCGGGGCTCCTCTCCGCCGTGGATCTGCGGCCCACTTGGCGCTCCCCGTCCAGCCCGTCGGCCACCTGCTCCAGCATGCCGCTCGTCTCCTCCGTGTTCTTCCTTCCAAGGTAGGGCACAACCTTCCCCCCTCATGCATTCACCCTGATCTATGGAGGGGTGTTGATATGGGCCTTCCTTCTCCCCTAGGTCATGATGCCTCGGTCCAAGCACTCAGCTCGCAAGCAAGTCGCCAGAGGGCCGGCTCATCCGTCTCGTCGTGGTGGCTCCGACGACTCCCAGGAGGAAGATCGCCCTCGAAAATGTGCCTCTCGTCCTCCCAGCTCGTCCAGTGATTCCTCCTCGGAGGGGTCGGACTTTGAGGATGAGCTTGAGGAGGTGGATCCGTCCCCGATGGTTGGTGTTCGCGTCGCTACACCCAAGCCGGGCACTCGTCGTCCAACCTTTCACCCTCCTCCTCCTCTGGTGCAACCCCACGGTGATGCTTGCCACATCTCAATTGAGCCTCCACAGCCACTCGGCCGTCATATTAAGCGTTTCAATGAGGTGCCCAAAACTTCATATCTTAAATTGCGTCGTGATGTAGATCAATTTACTATTGTTAGGGATTCTCAGGATAGTCGCTTGCGCACAAATGTCCAAGCCGACATCTTCACCACGATTGTCATCCCTAAGGGCTTGTCACTTCATGTTTGCATTGATCTTGAGCACATTCGCACTCATCCGGAGAAATATCCGGGAGCCATTGAGCTCATTGAGTCGTCCAATCTAGCTGCTCCATTCGCCTTTCACATGATTTTAACCACGCTGCCATCCATCAGTTTTATGCCACATGTTACTTTGCTCCTGATAACACTGTCACATGGATGACCTCCGACACTGCACTCACAACATCTTATGCTCAGTTTGTCACTGCCCTTGGATTTCCCGACACTGGGTTCAAAATCCACAAGGATGACCCCAACCATAAGCCCAAGGGCATTGCGGTCTGTGCGGATCTCCTTCGACCTATATCAACTTTGTCTGCCACTAAAAAACAAAAGGGTCTAAACCAAGTCTCCATTTGGCGCTTTCCATTCAACATCATTTATCAGTGTATCATCCGCACCATCTATCCCAAGATGGGTGACAAGGGCTCCTGCAGCAACTACTGCATTGATCTCATGCATCGCCTCTTCACATCTCCTAAAGGGAAGATCAATGTTCCACACTTTCTATGGCATGAGATCCGCCTTGCTAGCTTCCAGCACAAGAGGGCTTTTCCTCATGCACCTTTTATTCAGGCTTTTATCGAAAGTGTAGCTCCCTTTCCTATTGCCCGCACTCATGTACATGAGCGATGGGTCATTCCCGCTCACATGGCGGCTGATCATGTTCCTCCTCCTCCCGCTACTGCTAGTCGCACCGCCGCTAGTGTTACTTCTCATGCTACCCATCCTCCTTCCAGTGCTGCCCCCTTTGGGCGCATTGCTCGTCTTCTTGGGAAGGCTCACTCAGCCATGATGAAGATGTTCACCTACCATTGTTCCCAACACCACGATGTGGTCACTCGCATGGTCACTTCCAAGAACGCTCTGAAGGCTCGTCTGAGAGACTCAGGAGTGTATGATGTGAGTGACGATGGGCGTCTTCCTGCAGACCCCCCTTCTGACTTTGGTTTTCCCTCCGGTCCTGAGTGGGCTGATTTCTTCGACGAGGCTGGTGGCAGTGGTGTTCATGATGATGATGATGAGGATGATCTCTAATGCTATTATGTTTCCCCCCCTAGTTTTTTTGGATACTTGATGCCAAAGGGGGAGTAGGCTCCATATGCATGTTATTCTAGCTCATTATGTAATCAAACTTATTGTTATGGTTGTGTTTTAGCTTGTACTGAACCTATATTATGAGTTTGTTGAATCTGAGATTTGGTGAATCTACATGTGATGAATCTATATGAAGTTGAACACTTGATTATCATGTGTATGAGTTTTGGTTATACTGGAGGCATCATTTTGAGGGGAAGCCCTCATCATTTTGTTTTAGTAGTATCTATGGTATCACTTTGAGGGGGAGCTCACTCGCTACTCATTCTTATTATGGTTATTGAGCTCCACAACAGATACTTCCGATTACTATTATGAGTATGCATATGAGTTGTCATCAACTACCAAAAAGGGGGAGATTGAAAGTGCAATCATGCCCTTAATCATATTTTGATGTTGATGACAACACATATGCTCGAGACTAATCATGTTTATCAAGTATATCTCAGGATTATGTTTCAAAGACCGTGTGCATGGATCATGACTAGGGACAAAAAGCATATAACTCAAGAATGGAGATACAAGATGTTGACTTCATTTATGGTTTGTTCTTGACTATAGGGATCCCGCACTATTAAGAGGGGATCGATGGATCTAGTGAAAAACTTGCTCAAACGCTACTATTTCTATACCTTGCCTTCAGACGTCCGGTGTTCTACGGACGTCCGGTCCTTCTTGATTGCCCGGACGTCCGGCCACTTCCGGACGTCCGGCGTTCCACAACAGAAGCATTTCTACGGATGTCCGGAACCCTCCGGACGTCCGACACTTTCACAATAGAAGCATTCTTACGGACGTCCGGACCCTCCGGTCGTCCGTGCTCCGGATGTCCGGCCCTGCTCGGACGTCCGTATCCTGTACACTGGGTTGTGGCTCACATTTTCACAGCGGCCGGTCGTCCGATGACTGTCGGACGTCCGGACCTATTTGTGCCTCCGGACGTCCGACGTTCTCCGGACGTCCGGCCTATCCTGTACCCAAAACGGTCACTTTTACCCACCACCTATATATATACCTTTCCCTTCCACGGGATAAGGTTGACCATTCACCTTGAGCCTATCAAGAACACTCCTCACTCTCTCTCTCATTCATCCACACTAAATCCTAGATTCCCAAGTGTTCTAGGAGCATTTGAGAGAAGTTCTCCAATCAAGTGATAGATCCACTTCTTCCCCTTCTTTGCACCAAAGGAATTCGTGACTTGAGCAAGTTTTGAGCTTTTCCCCATCGTTCTTGTTACTCTTGGAGGTTGGAGACTCCTAGGCGGTAGGAGTCATTCGGAGAGGAATCGAACTTTGTGATTACCCTCAGAAAAGTTTGTGAGGGTTTGGAGACCTCCCCAAGGTCTACCACTAGTGGTTGAGAAACGGCTCTGTGGTGTTGTCTCAAAGGGAGAATAGGGTGAGCCTTCGTGGCGTTGGTGTGCCGTCGTGGTAACATCCACCTCTCTAACGGTGACTAGCTTCCCTCCAAGGAAGTGAACATTGGCATACATCCTCGTCTCTCGGAGTTGCTGTTATTCCTAACCCTAACTCTCTACTTGTGGTTACTTGTCTCTTTATACTTACGTACATTATATTGTGCTTGCCTACTTACGTGTTGGTGTTGTTTGCTTAGTACTTTGTGCTCACGTGCAATTGTTAGGCTCATCTTCATATTCCGCATTATTGCCTAAAATTGCCAAGTTATAATTAAAATTTGTAATTGTACATATTCACCCCCTCTAGGTCCATCTCGATCCTTTCAGGGGCGGTACAACATGGCACGTCCTCGGCAGCCCCGATGCCCGAGCGGCCCTGTTCCCTCGCATGCCGGCCTGGAGCGGCAACTTGATGAACCACGCGCCGGCTTTGAGCTTCAGCCTCCGCGAGCTGGTGGACGACAGCGGCGTGGAGCGTCGAGGGAGGTGGAGCAGACAGTTGCCTGGCTAGTAACTAGCGGGCTCGACAGGCCACAGAGCGAGCTTTTATGCCGGAGAACTCCTCATCCTCCTCGCCGGATGCCATGGAGATTATGGAGAAAATGGTGGAAGGAGAAGATGAGAGTGGAGCGCGTCACAATTTTTGGCTGTTGTCTGGCATCGCTTAAATAGTGGGCGGATGCGAGGAGTCAACCGACATCCTATTTAATGGGCGAACTAGGCTTCTCGGCACACATGCAGATTTAATGGAGGAAGGCGGGTAGTCTGTAGCCGTTTGAATGCTACGAGGAGGCGTGTTCAGCTGTACATGCAGTGGGCGGTGCATTGCTTCAATGTTGGCGCGAGTGAGAGGTCGTGTCCGCTCTGGACCGACGTCAATGCGGAGCGGACACTCTATAACGACATGAATGCGGCAAGCTGGCTATGGGCGGGAAGACAACACGGGGTAGGAAGAGGGTTTTTGGTGGGTTAGGGCAGTCAGGAGCAGGCGTGACAGGCTGGCAGCGGCCCGGACGCTTGCAAAGCCCCCTCTAGTTTGTCTCTGGTTTGTAAGGGAAAACACGTTCGGACCAGTGGCACATATAGAATTCGACCAATGTGAGGGCAGCATTACGAAGGATTGAAGTTTTGGAGTACTTAGGCTGCATCAAAATTAATATAATGGATATATGCATATGTATGCACTAGTAAAAAATCTTTTTGCAAAATGTTTGTGGGCACACTGGATCTGTCCATGGTTCGAACCACATGGTCCAGACGTATGCAGGCGGTTTGAGGGTTCCGTGTTGGGATGCCCTTACGCCACAAAGAATTTATGGTCATTTTCTGAAACACGGTATAGGCGCAGACCAGGACTCGTGTTAATGTGCAGTTTGATCAACTTGTAATTATTTATAGTACACTTTTTTTAGTTTTATTTAATTAAAGTGATGAGAAACATATTTTGCCTCCATTCTGAAAATAATAAGAAAAACATTCCCACTTTAACACTTCTCCAGGACCGCTCCACATTCTGAAAGGAAGCACCGTTGGGACGTGGACGTTTGGTCTATGGGACATCTACACCCTATATGATTCTTTTTTAGTAATTCAACAAGAAGTCAATGATTTTTTTAAAAGTAAACTTAACTTTATATTGTACTTGTGAGAAAAATTTCACAAAAAAAAATCCCCCTTTGACTTCTTTTCAAATAAGACAAAATTTTGGCCAAAATAGTACTCCCTCCTTTCCAAAATATAAGGCGCGATTGACTTTATATGGTCTTTGATGCATAACTTCGACCACTAATATACATCAAAGTACATGGATTGAACACGTATAAATGGCATAGTTGTATTTGTCTTGCAAAACAATTTTATTTCATATGTTTGTAAACAAATTTTATAGACATATAATACGTGAAAATCATAATCAAAGTTGTCCTACGAAGACCAGAAAAGTAAACCCACGCCTTATATTTTGGGAAGGAGGAAGTATGAATAGACCCATAATAGCAAATAAATTTTGTGTTTTTCGCTGTGAAGTCAACATTGGTTTTCTTTCTTCTGGAAATTTATATACTAGTGTAAAAGTGAGTCAAGTTTATTAAAAAAAAACTTCTTAACTATTTTGACTTTTTATTTAATTATTAAAGAAAAATCTCCCTATATGTATAGGGTGTATATACAAACGATCCAAAGTGTATTAATGAAATAGGGTTTGCCCTCACTTTTTTGTATTACAAAAAAGGTATACTTTTCATCCCTTAATTTTTGGTGGAGTCTAAATTTGATCCCTCAACTTCAAAATCGGACAACTTGCACCCTTAACTTCTGATACCTAACAAGATTCATCCCTGGTCACGGTTTTGACCTGTTTTGGCGCTGTCCCACCCTGGTTTTGACCGTTCTGACTCAAATTTGCCTACCTTTTCCAAGTCCACATAATGTTTTCAAATTTGGTTACTTTTTTCAAGTATGTGAACCTTTCTAAATTTTGCGTACTTTTTCCAAGTTCATGTACTTTTTCAAATATGCGTATTTTTTTGAAGTTCATTTAATTTTTAAAAATTGATGTACCTTTTCATATTTGAGTACATTTTTTTTGAAAGAGTTAATGAATTTCAAAATTTTATGCGAACTTGTTAAAAGTACGCGGATATGGACTTCTTTTACGCAAAAATATGTGGATTTCAAAAATTATTTCAACTTGAAACAAGTACGTGAATTTTAAACAAAGTTCATGGATTATAAATGGAACATGGATCTGAAAAAAATGCGGACTTTGAAAAGCATGTGGATTTGAAATGAGTATGCGAATATCAAAAACAGTTCATGACTTTGAAAAATACTTGGATTTGATAAAATTACACAAACTTGGGAAAAATACAGGGATTTGGAAAAAGTACGTAAATGTTAAAAATTTATGGATTTGAAAAAAATACGCGAATTTCAGAATAGTTCGCTGATTTGAGTATGTTTATTTTTGAGAAATACGCGACCTTGAAAAAACTACGCAGAATTGAAGAGTGTATGTGGATTTCAAAAAGTTCACGGATATAAAAAAAGTTACAGGAATATGAGTGAGCATGGGTCAAAACCGGGGTGAGTCAACACCAAAACCGGTCAAAACCGAGTCCAGGGATGAACCTTGTCCAGTTTGGGTAGTTAGGGGTGTACGTTGTCCGATTTTGGAGTTGAGGGACCAAAAATAAACTTCACCGAGAGTTGAGAAAAAAAAACTTTTCTCTGTTACAAAGCAAACATCCAAAGTGTATTTCCCGGCACCGTCGATCCTAGCTCATTCAACGCCATCCATATCCATGCACGACCACGGCTTGGCGACCAGAAGCAGAGGCGCCTTGAGGCACACGGAGAGGCCGTACAGCTCGCTCATGCCCACCGGCGGCGCCCTCCCGCCGGGCAGCTCCCAGTCGAAGCCATGCACGAGGCTCGCCAGCGCCAGCTCGTTGGACAGCATGGCGAACTCCACCCCGGGGCAGCCCCTCCTCCCGGCGCCGAAGGGCAGGAACGAGAAGTCCTGCCCGGCACCGCCGAGGCCGCCGTACCCGACGAACCTCTCCGGCGCGAACTCCTCGGCGCGGGGCCCCCACGTCGCCGGGTCGCGGCCGATGGCCCAGGCGTTGATCAGGACCCGGGTGCCCGCCGGCACGTCGTGGCCCAGCAGCCGGGTGTCCTCCAGCGTCTCCCGCGGCAGCAGCAGCGGCGACGGCGGGTGGAGCCGCAGGGTCTCGTTGATCACGGCCCTCAGGTAGGGGAGGCGCGGGAGATGGGCCTCCGTGACGGCGGCGCCGGGGGCGACGGCCGCGCGGACCTCGGCCTGGAGCCTGCGCATCTCGTGCGGGTGGTTGATGAGCTCCGCCATGGCCCACTCGAGCAGCGCGAAGGTCGTTGCCGTGGCGGCGGCGAGCACGTCCAGGATGATGGACTTGATGCTGTCCGTGTCCAGCTCGTCGGCGTCCAGCATCACGTCCACGAAGTCTTCCTCGTCCTCGTCCCCGGTGGCGGCGGCGGCGGCACGGCGTCGCTGGCGGTGGTCGGCGATGACCCGCTCCAGCAGCCCGTCCATCTCCTCGAAGACGCGCCTCGCCCTCCGCTCCAGCCCCGTCACCGTGTCCACCCACCGCAGCCACGGCACCGTCTCCCCCATGGGCACCGCGCCGAGCAGCTCCTCCATCTCGCCGAACGCCTTCCTCAGCCTCGCGCCGCCGCCTTCCACCACGCAGTCCGCGTCGCCGAGCGTGCAGCGGGAGATGACCGCGTTGGAGTAGACGGCGAGGCTGTCGCTCAGGTTCACGACGCCGCCAGACCCAGAGATGCGGCCGGCGAGCGCGGCGGCCTCCTGCGCCCGGACGCGGCCCAGGGACGCGACGCGGCGCGCGCTGAGCATGTGGACGGCGCAGACGCGGCGCGCCTGGCGCCAGTGGTCGCCGTAGGGCGCGAAGCCGATGCCGCCGGTGCCGTAGTAGAAGCGGTCGACCATGAGGAGCCTGGGGCGGCCGGCGAAGTCCAGGTCGCGGGTCTTCATGGCCTCCTCCGCCGCGGCCGCGGAGGAGGCCACGACGGTGGGCACGCGGCCGAGCCGCAGGTGCATGACCGGGCCGTGGGACGCGGCCAGCGACCGGAGGCTCCGGTGCGGCAGGCTCCCGAGCAGGTGGAGGTGGCCGACGACCGGCAGGCCCCGCGGCGACGGGGGCGCATTGCTGCCGCGCCTGGTGGAGACGAGGACGGTGATCACCACGACAAGGAAGGCGAGGAGGGTGATGAGCACGGGCGAGTTCCACGGCTCAACAACCATTTCTGCAACCATTCTAGCTAGCTTGTGTCGTGTACCCAAGCTTAACCGGTAGTACTACCCGAAGCCCATGCATTGCCACATGACAAACACGGCGACACTCAAAAGATATTCTCTACACAAACACAAAAGGCACATACACATTGAGCACAAGTGAAGGTGTTATTTCCAGCCATCACATCAATTTTCTTCCTCTCCGCATGAATTGTTGTCAACCTACACACCACAGTTTTCTTCCTTTAACCGAACATGTTGTTTTCAACCCCCATACCCTGGTTTTCTTCCCTCTAGCCCCATGTTTACTCCTCCATCCACAAACAAAAAATTATTCTCGTGGCCGCCGAAGAAATAAAATGTACAAATTCATCCTCGTTAATTTCATCCTTCATGGTGTGTAGGCGATCAGTACGAGAAGGAAGGCGAACGACTCAACAACCATTTCTGCAATCATTCTAGCTTGTGTCGTGCACCCAAGCTTAACCGGTAGTATTAGTTAGAAGCCGGTGCATTGCCAATGCCACGTGACATATACGGCGACACTCAAAAGAGATATTCTGTACACAAATCACAGAAGGCACATACATATTGAGCACAAGTGAACAAGTGAACGTGTCCATCACATCA
>NC_057807.1:680156199-680158563 GCF_018294505.1 Triticum aestivum | reverse complement strand
ACGAAGGTTTTCTCCCTCCAACCGAACATGTTGTTTTCAACCTGCACACCCCCGGTTTTCTTCCTCCTAGCTATCCCGACGTTTTCTTCTCCATCCACAAATACATATTCATTTTTGTTTGTTTCTCTCTTCATGTTTAATGTCACTCGGTTTCCAACCACATATCAATTCTCCATTGTGGTCCGACAACTGACATTGACAAATTAAATGTGCAATTTATATTATGGGGGAGATGGATATGCCTCAATGCAGATTCTACCAACAGGGGCGATTCTGTCCACATCCACATCCGCATCAATGGAGAATCCAACCTTTCATTCTTATTATGAAGAACAGAAAGTAATTGACAGAACCGTGTTGGATTTCATTGATGCAAAGGGGACGCCACAGAGAGATGCCCGTTACATATTGTGAGAGAGAAAGAAGGGATGCATATGTACATTATAGAACACTTCTCCTTGTACAACACCGCTTCTTGAACAATCCATCATTAAAAGCTTATTGTATATTCACCTTTCATTTTAAGAAATCCTTTGTATAGTCTCGAAATTCTCCTCCAAAAACCTAGTGGGAAAAAATTATGGTGAATTGGACAGACACGTTGCTAAAACTTCTTTCAACCCAGTGAAAAAATAATAAGAAAGAATGATGCAACATATAATGGTTATTGTCTCCTTGGTAGCTCAAATGAGAAAACCTTTGAGAAGGGAGAAAACTCATTGGTTATTGTAGAGAACAATAAATATGCTATGTATATTTTCCTTTATAAACCTCGATGGGGAAAAACTTGCTAAAAACCATTATTAGAAAATTTGTTAGGAAACTCATAAGGGTAAAGAATGCGATCTGATATGCTATTGAAAACTCCTTTAAAATCCAGCGGAAAAAATGTAAGGAAAAAACTAATATAACATATGTGAACAGCTTGTATCTATATTGTACTCCCTCCGTCCCATAATGCAAGAGGGTTTTTGACACTACTCTAGTGTAAAAAACGTTCTTATATTATGGGACGGAGGGAGTATCATTTAAAACCTTTTACGAGAAATCATTAGGGAAAAATCATGAAGGGAAAATAGTACAATATATGCAACATGATGATTTGTTAACATGTTATAATTTTGGTGTTTACTCCCTTTGAACACTGCAAACCCGGAGGATGTGTTATACCAATTCCATTGACACGATTATGGAATGTAGAAGATGGTAATGACACTTTGAATAATCTGTTAGATTTTCATAATATTTTGTTTGTAAATTAACTCCTCACTTTTCAATCATTTGTATAGATACATAATTTATGAGTAATTTGCTTGTCATATTTACGTACACCCCCCGATTTTCTCCCTCCAACCGAACATGTTGTTTTCTTCTCCATCCACAAATCCAAATCCATTCTCTTTAATTTCACCCTTCATGTTTGCTCCTCCTCGACTCTATTAATGTTGCTCGCTCTCTAACCACACATCAGTTTTCCATTGTGGTCCGATAACTGACAACGACAAATTAGAGATACCCGGTGCACAACCCGCCCGGACATCAGCTTTGTTGTCGGCATGGTGAGCTAGTGCAGGGAAGACTGACCATGCGGGCACGCTCGAGGTCGGATGCAGCTCCACCACCATAGCCATCAACACTCAGTTGATTGACTATAACGATGATGATATGGCAGGTAACGTCGACGGCCGAAGAGCACATCGAGCATACTGTTCTTCTTGAGAAACTGCATGGTGTCTTAGCAGTGCCAGAAGCAGAAACGGCGATGGCGGCGTGCCAAGGTGTGTGGCTCGGGTGGCTTCTTGGTGATCTGCTTAAGACGGATCCATATATCGCCCGTCTGCACGTGGACAGCAAGTCTGCAATTTAACTTTGCAAGAGTCATGTCTTCCACGATAGGAGCAAGCACATCGATGTGCGTTATCACTTCATCCGCGACTGCATCGACAACAAATCAGTAACCGTCCAGTTGGCCAACTCCGACGAGCAGCTGGTGGTCATGTTCACCAAGGCTCTGGGGCAAGCCAAGCACGTCTTCACCAGCTTCGCGAGAACATCCACATTGTGGAAGTGAAGTGATCAAGCCGCCGCTGGCTCGATCAGCGGGAGAAATGTTGAATAATCCAGCAATGGCACTGGACCGGTTGCCGTGGCAGCCGTTTTTTTGTTGCCGGGGTAGCTCGATCCTTTTCTGTTTGTGGTTAGCTAGTTTGGCACGTAGGCTCAAGTGCTTGGAGCGGTTCTCGTGGAATGCGCAGCTCGTCCATGGGATTGCACGTATCAGTAGAAACCTGGGTAATGCTAGACCTACGTAATTTCTCTTACTTGTTTTACGTAAACATCAACGTGGATCAATACTGTTGGATC
>NC_057807.1:680133440-680155915 GCF_018294505.1 Triticum aestivum | reverse complement strand
AGTGGGTTCGTAGGTCTAGGATTATTGGTAGAAACCTGCTAGCATTGGGAGAGAAGACAGTGCGATGCACCCGGTGAGGCCAGTGACTGAGAGAGAAGCAACCAAACGTTTTCCATTTCATTTTGGTCGCACTTTGCTTCAACTTCGATGGCAAGGTGATATTTAGGCGGGGCCGGCCCTAGCATTATGGAGGCCCTGCGACTGAGGCACAATAAACATTAACATAGTAACATATATCCTTTCAACATATATTGTATATCATGAAAATTATTAAGGTGTTAACATAAAAACATAATTTTAGTTGTAAATAAAGTCTCAATACATCGTCTATATATGATTATATGATGCAAATAATGATTATAATGTACTAACTATATATAACTATTAAATAAATACAACGTGATGAAGTGCGCCCAGGAGGGGGGGCGTATGTCCCCTACCCATGTTGATTTTTTATTTGCAAAACAAGTTTTTGTAATTTATTTAAACATGTAGATATATTGGCGAAGCAGCGATTCGGTGCTCGAGCTCAGCTGAGCCCGAAATCGCTGGCGTCCGCCCCTTGCTTGGGATTCGAGTAATTCGCTCTGAGCAACCTGACAGGAGGCGCTAGAAAAAGGACGTACGAGCTGTATACGGTATGGAATAGTGCGTGGTCGTGGGCCCAAATCATATGCGCGTGGAGGCCATGAGCGCGCGGGCGTCTTGGTCCGTGGCCCAGATAGTTGTGTTCAATTCTGAGCCGCTGAGGCCCCCATCCGAAACACACATGTGCATCCCCCAATCCCCATTCCCCCGCACTGCCCCCAGCCGGCCCCAGGACAACCCTACCAAAATCCGTTCATTAGCTACGGCGGACGCTGTCCTTCGCCGGCGACGAACTAATGGAAGACGGTGGTCGAGAGTTTTTGCTGGATTTCATCGACAGGTTAGTGCCTCCTTCCTCGATTTAGATCTGGAGATTCCATAGATTTGTTTCTAAGCTGTCAGACTAGGGGTCTGACTCCACATCCGTCCGTGTGTTGTAGGTTCCCACTCCGCGGAGGAGTTCGCCGCCAGCCTAGAACACCCAAATCCGGTCCCTCTCGCTATGCTGCAGACGGGCGAAGCCAACCCTGTTGCGCCGACGCCCGTGACTGGTAAGACTTGAGGGGGAACCGAAGGTGTCTGTGGTGTGGTGCTTTGAAGTTGGCCGGGTGATGAGGACATCTCTGCCACAGTTACACCTGCCGCCACTCCTACATCAGTTATGCCATCCGGACCTATAACTAGAGAGCGCGCGAGACAAATAAATTGCCAGGTACTATCACTCATTTATACCTATGATTTAACTAACAAGAATATGGTGTTACACTCATGTTCTGATTTAATTGTACTCAGAAACAAAGGGATCAAACATCAATTGACGGGGAGCCTTTAAACCATATGGCGCAGCACTCTTTGCATGCATGCTCTCAACCGTCCTTGCATGCATGCACACAACGCACCATCCATCCCATCCACCGTACATGCCTACCAGGAAGCAGACGCCACAAGACCCAAGGCAGTTAATTTTTGTTGCATGGACCATGGTGACCCAACCGATTTGACTACTTCCTACGTGTAGCACTCGGTCACCGTACGGACCGGGCGTCCCGTGGATCAGCCCCGGCGGCATCTGCTTTAATAAATAGCTAGTAAGTTAGGGTTTAAACTCGGGTTTTATTGTATTGTCTATCCGTTGCTATAATTCGCATCTACGAGACGTGTAGAACTATCGCCTTGTCAGATCCACAGTGGAACCCCAACTTTTCATCTAGTTCGTGTACTCAAGTTATCATCCGCAAATTCAGTTGCAATTCACCTTTGTTCTTGTTGGTTCTTCGGTTGCTTGCAGGAACTCGAACCTCGTTGTTCAGGTTGATCGTGCCTTCGGCAAGGTCAATAACCATCGGAGATTGGTTTAGCGATTGTCGAGGCGTATCGTCGGGTACGGTATAGTCGGATCATCAAGGTCAAAATCCACGAAATCGATAGTTATCCCCACTCTCATCGAAAGACCGGGCCACCGTCACATCAAGTGGTATCAGTTTTCAGGTTCATCGGTGAGAGATTTACAGTTTTCATAGATTAGTTTATTTTCTGTCCTATAACCCACCAAAAAAATAGCCAAAAAAAATTAGATCATCCTTACACCTACTTTTTTAGCCTTTAGCAATTTTTGCATCTAGTATTTGCATAGTTGAATTTTTGGTTGCATACGTTCTACTATTAGTGCTGGTTTTGATTAGTCAGGGAGTAAAATAATCTACTGGATCGATCTTGTTTTGTCCACCTTCATCACCTTTGAAGCCACGCTAACTCTCAATGTAAAAAAAAGTCCTTGCTGTCCACCGCCTACACGCCTTTGTGGCCGTGCACGTCTTTTCCAGTACCCATCACAAGGACAACCTACGACCGCTCTGTCGCGTCATCTAAGACATCCAGGTCTACGAGTGTCAGCCATCTAGCGCCGTTGTTTTCTTTCACTGCATGCAAGTTATCTGGTTAGCTTTTGCTAGTGGCACAAGTTCCAACAACGTCCTTCAAGTAATATCAGCTTTGTGCACGTATCACACTACTCCCTCCGTTCCTAAATATAAGTCTTTGTAGAGATTTCACTATGGACTACATACGGAACAAAATGAATGAATCTACACTCTAAAATGCATCTACATATATCCGTATGTAGTTCATAGTGAAATCTCTCCAAAGACTTATATTTAGAAACGGAGGGAGTAGTTGCCAATCTCAAGAACAGTACACAATTCTGTAGCTTCTAGTAGCACTCGAATCTGGACCTTTTGCTGTAATTTTCCTTGTGTAGGTAACCGGCCTGAAAAAAAAAGAAAAAAGATAAAAGATAAAAAGGAGAAGAAAAAAAGGAAGAAAAAAAAAGTGAAAAGGAGAAAAAAAAGGTTGCAAAGTTCAGGCCGGCTATAGCACTTTTTGGGCAATTTCTTTTGCCGTCCAGACTTGTTCCTCTCTACTATATACTAGATCATGATGACGCGTGTTGCCGCTCCCGTCCATTTTGACAAAATGATGACATGGGTGTTAAAAAAAGATTGGCGCAACAAGTAACCGGGAAGCAATGTTACCAAACAAACACAAGATAATCCGAATTTTCGAAAAATGCGTTCCCATGAAAACACAAACAACAAAAGTAATAGCATGCTTGTAAACGCTTTGTTTCAACAGCCAACTTAAAGCAAGATGGTCTCAGTTCTGTTCGTTATAATCTAACCGTCTAGAATTAATAAGACTCTTATTAAGAAAATAGAGAAGACCAAGTAGCTGACCGTTACATCATGGAAATGCTATTACCAGGTCCTCAAGAAGCGTCGAACTTCATCTTCTGATTGATCCTCTCTATTTGCACCTATGCATGTCGAGGCACAATTCAATACGCCACAAACAAATTCGACAAACTGAACAAGGAAAAAGAAAGGGCATCCGTCGACAGTTATGTGTGCTCTTTGTAAGGTTGTGCCTATGCCTTCCCTGTCCCTACCAGACATGGAAATAGTCCTGGTGTGGATAGCTCCACCGGCCTGGCACTATTCCCCTTGCCCTTCTTCTAGCCATCCTCGATTGAGCTGGGTTTGCATTCTTCTCGGTATCACCCTTGCATCTATTGGATCCCATTCTTTTTGTTCCTCTGCCTGAAAGTCTGAAGAATTAATGTTGCCTGGCCGTCAGTGGCATGCAGAGGGATCGTCCCAATAAGTGAACAAATTGAAAATCACCAATCCTGGAAAGTGACTGCAGCAATCTTCTCGATCCAATCAGCCATTGTCAGCAGGGCACTGGCGTTCCCAATAACTAAGGACATAAAAACTTCCATGAAAGACTTTGAGACCAGTTGCGTCAGGACAATTCAAAGGGAGAGCGGCGCATTGGCCCCTGAAGTTGCCGCATATGCTGATTTCCATGGAGATTTAAGATTAGAATCTAGCGTTCCTGAGTTGTATTGTAAAGAGTGTGATATGGCTCTGGTGAATGTTTGGTGAATTGTTTTCCCTCAAAAGAAAAAAGATTGAAACTGACTTGAGTGCGTCTACAGCTAGAATATTCAATTATGCCTTCCAAACCAGCCGAATGTTGGAAACAACTAATGGAAGGTGTAAAGTGTCAACTTGACGACTCATGAATTGTGATTGAAGCTATATGATCAATCTAATAGTTAATTTCCTTCAGGTTTCAAGTTTTCAACCCAACCACGGTCCTGTTATTTGAATGTAGAAATATAGTTAAAGAAGCTCACGGGTCACGGCCATACATAGCAATCATCTGTCGCAAATGCCTAGTGACTTATCAACTGAAATAAAAGTAAAACGCATACATGACAGATTGAACAGAAAAACATGCAAATATCAGGATGTCGGGAGGAAATTTAGGAAGTAAGCAAAGCAAGATCACAAACATTAATATAATGGGAAGGATTCTCTCCTTTGGTTGTCCACGATCAGCAAAAAATTGGTATGTACCTTTATCCACTGCATCCGGCTTGTGAGCGCTGCCAATGTCCTCCCAGAACGGGAGCCACCTCCGCGTGTTCGCCATCGAGGACTCTGTCACCATCACATATGGAAACAAAGGAAGCAAAGAGGCCGCCATGGCCGCCATCACATATGGAATGAATCTGGGTAGGAATTTGTGGCTTCTCTTGAACTCAAGGAAAGAGGCAAGAAAGTAGGCGACCCGATTAGTAACGCACCTCCACCATCGATCGGGAAGTCGAGCAGCTGAGGAAATGAGACAGCCGTGTGCCCGCATATCCCGCGTCGCCTTGCCTCACACCGTCCCGCCCGGCGCCATTAACCACGTGCCTCCACATCGAGAGCGTCGTCTCTTTGGATATGCTGACCAAGAAAACCACTCTTCGACCCATGCTCGTGCAGCCCAACAACGTTTTTCAGAATCATCCGACTGGGCTGTGTGCCACGTTGGCCCGATTAACGAGAGGACGCCCAAGTCAGTCTTGGGAGCAGCGGCCCAGGAGACGTTTCGGCTGGCCCCGACAAGAAGATTGGCACGGTGAAAAACTGTTGTGGACGACCAGGCGATCCTGAGCGTTGAAGGAGCAGATCAACGGCTAGAAGTGTCAAATCGTTGTGGGGAAGCATAGCTCGCTGCATCTTACTGTTTCTCAATGTGATAATTGCTGAACATCTTTTTTCCGCTCTTGGTTACGATACACTCTATACGTCACTTATATCTAGCTACTTAGAGCTATCATATTTTCATCGGTTTCCATTCCCTTGTTTGTTTCAGTATCTAGACTTAGATTGTTTTATCTCTTACTAGTCGACTGCCAGCACTAGTTAGGAGTTTGAGTAATTATTCAGCTTGCATTACTTTTGCTTAATTGTGCCACATATTGTGAGTTGAGGAAACCTCCACCAAGCTCCACTTCTATATTGTACCTTGTTCGGTCACTTGGTAATCGCTATATCAATCTTTTGATAACTTTTGACATCGCCAACGGCCGACAACCACTACAACACGGTAAAAACTGATAAGAGCTTGGTAATTGCTCGAGAGTTGAGAGACATTTTCCACCGCCTCACGTAGTTACTGTAGGAGCAATATACTTGTGATTTCGTTCTTGTTTCATCCTAACCATGGCAGGTGACGAAGACAACATGAAAGCCACGGTCGCACGCCTTGAGGAGGATGTGCATGCATACACCGAGCGGTTCATATCGTTCGAGGACGCACTTGATAAGCGTCTCAAGTCGATCGAGGATAGCAACGAGACGTTCACTCAAACACTTGCTTCTATTATGAAACGTCTCGATGCCCAGGATGCCCGTCTGGGTGGCGCTTCCACTGCCGCTCCGCGTCTTCCAGCCACCAACACAGGTCTACAACGAGCTTGTCGGGTGCCCCCAGGAGACCCGAGGGCCGAGGCATCCTCTTTCATACACCGATGCCGTCGACTAGCCCCGTCCTCGCAACGCTACCTTGATAGCTGACGACATCCAAGATGACAACTATTATGGTGATTCTGAGGATCCTGATGCAGTTAACGCTAACAATGATCATGATCATCGTCGACTACGCAATAATCAACAAGGTATGGGACGCACCCAGCGTCCTCAGGTACGTGGCCATGACGATTCTTTGGGTAGAATTAAATTTGTCATGCCTCCTTTTGATGGGAAATATGATCCGGATGTTTATCTTGACTGGGAATTATTAGTTGATCAAAAATTTGCTTGGCATGATTTTCCTGATGATAAAAGAGTTAGGGCTGCAACTAGTGAGTTTAGTGATTTTGCTTCTGGTTGGTGGAGAGAACATTGTCGTAAATATCCTAATAATATTCCTGCCACTTGGGAAGCTTTGAAATTAGTAATGCATCACTGTTTTGTTCCAGGATATTATGAACGTGACTTGCTAAATAAACTACAACGCTTGAACCAAGGATCTAAATCTGTGGAAGACTATTATCAAGAATTGCAAATGGGCATGTTACGTTGTGGTTTAGTTGAGACCGAGGAAGCTTCTATGGCTAGGTTCCTGGGTGGATTGAATAGAGAAATTTATGACATACTTGCTTATAAGGATTATCATTCAATGACCCGTTTATTCCATCTTGCTATACATGCTGAACATGAAGTGCAGGGTAGTTCGAGAATGCGTCCTAATTTTCCTACAGGTCGTACTTCCACATGGGCGCCGCGCACCCATGCTGCCCCGTCCACTCGCACCTCTACAACAGCACCCGCAACCTCTCGACCGGGGCCTTCTTCATCAACTTCAGCATCACATACTTCGGCACCACTGAAAAGTACTACACAACTTCCAACAAAAAGTTCGTCGTCATCGTCCGGTTCCTCCAAAAGAACAAAGGATATCCAGTGCCACACTTGTAAGGGTTTTGGCCATGTCATGAAGGAGTGTCCTTATAAGCGTGTATTGATCATTCGTGAAGACGGCGAGTACGACTCCGCGAGTGATTTTGATGAAGACACATATGCCTTGCTTGCTGCACATGAAGACGATGACACAAGACCGGAGCAAGAGGAAGAACATGTGACCGCCGCCGACGCCGATAAGTACATGAGTCTTATATCACATCGTGTACTTAGTGCTCAGATTGTCAAAGCAAAGAAGGATCAATGTCACAACCTCTTCCACATCAAAGGAGTCGTCAAGGAGCGTTCCGTTCGCATAATCATTGATGGAGGGAGTTGTAACAATTTAGCAAGCATTGACATGGTGGAGAAGCTCTCCCTACCTTCCCGACAACATCCACAACCTTACTATATTCAATGGTTTAATGATGGTGGAAAAGTAAAGGACCAGGATTCAAAATCACATGGAAATATTTTGAATTCAAAGTTCGTTCAAAATTTCCAAGCGGTAAGACGCCGAGAATGTGGGTATTCTTGGGTAACGGTTATTACCCATGGACCCCAGTAAAAAAACGCAAACGAGAAATGAAAAAAAAAATCATGACTGCTAGACAAATCCGCATACATTATTGTACCGCTGTTTGGGTACCTTGCAAAACACGGCCGACGGTCAGTGAACTGAGTAAAAAGGCCACAATGAACCTTTCAGCATAAGACATGAATCACAAATTGGCGAAATAGAAAACCATCGGCTCGGACTAGCATTCGGGGAGGTCAGTGGGTGGGGGCATCAACTTGTGGTTGGGAAGGCTCCCGTCTAGCACCAGCCACGCCATTCTCATTCCCCATGAGGCGTGCACCTCCAAATGGCAATGCATGAACCATACACCTGCATATGATACGAACGTAAGAGCATGGATAGAAATATCCTTTCGATCAGCACGGGGTTGTGTTTAACTCTTATTCACCTGGATTGTCGGCGAGGAAGCGAATGGCCACCCACCCTCCGGCCGGCACCACTACGGTGTTCCTCTCTACCGGGTCGATGAGGTTGAACTTGGCTGGATCGTTCACGGGGTCGTAGTTGCCGAATCCTTGCCCGACCACAAAGAAGTTGAAGCCGTGCAGGTGCATGGGGTGGCTGATGATGCCGAGGATGCTCGTGTCCTGCATCACCAGCTCCACCGACGCGTTGAATGGCAGCACCGCAACCTTGGTCCCCTTGCCGACGTTCATGTTGTCCGGCGGTGCCCCGGTGTAGTTGAACTGAAACGGGGGCATGGCCGGAAAGTCGGACCCGTAGACGCCCCGCGACATGCCGGTGAAGTGCGACTGAAGGAGCGCCATGGAAGGGAGTACGAAGGAGACGTTGTTCACGGCCGCCGCGAACCGCGTCCCGTTAACGGGCCCTTGGCACGTCGCGTCCATGGGGCACGGGAACGTGCCCATGCCGACCGTGAAGAAGAACTTCTTGTCAACCGACCGCGGCACGACCCGCGTGGCAAGGCTGCGGAGCTTGGAGGCGAAGTTGGCGACGAAGCCGGTGTCGTTGAACCGCGGGAGCGTTGGCTTGAACAGTGGCAAGTCTTTGTCAGAGGTTGGCGCTATGGGGGAACCCGGATTTTGGTACTCGAGAATGCCGGCAACGGTGGTGTTGTTGATGGTGCTAGGCCTTAGGGGGTCCCTAGGATTTTGGTACCCTAGGTAGAAGGCGGCCAACATGTAGAAGTTGGCCTTGGGGTACAAGGGCTTGGTGGTGAGGAGTACATTGGTGGTCTGGCCCGGTGAGATGATCAGAGTCTTGACTGTGAAGGGCTTGACATAAACGGCATCGACCTCGACGATGGTGAGCGTGTGATTGGCGACGGAGAAGAAGAGTTCGTCATCGAGCGCGGCATTGATGAGGCGCAGCATGTACGTTTTCCCGGGTTCCACCTTCAGTCTGAATGTGTCTGCGTAGTGTGTCATCATGTACGTCATCTCTATATTAGTTTGCACGTTTTACAAATCCATGACATTGGCTAGGCAGAATAGAAAGCATGCTTAGTCTAGCCCAGTTAAGGTGTAGGGTCACTAAGATCTACTAGTAGATTACTTCTTATTACCATATGTCATGTCATTGTTGCATTTAGAAACTGAAAGAGAGCGTGCATGCATGGCAGTTTTGTTTCAAGTCAAATTTTGATCAAGTTTGTAGAAAAATCTGTCAACATCTACAATGCCAAATCAAGACCATTAGATTCATCATGAAATACATTTTTATGTCATATATATTTGGTATTGTAAATATTTACATTTTTTCTACAAACTTAATAGAACTTGACCTAGGACAAATCTATATGGAGGGGAACTTTTGGTCGATGGGTGTATATACACCCTATATGGCAAAAATATTTAGTAACTAAATAAAAAGTCAAAAAAATTGAAAATGTTTTTTAAAATAAAATTGACCTTCCATTGTACTTGTAAAAAAAAATCTACAAAAAGTAAAACCCTCGTTGACTTCTTTTAGAAAAAAACAATTTTTTGACCAAAATAGTATGAATAGTGACATATAGTAGCAATAGTTTTTATTTTTTTGCCCTGAAGTCAACACTGCCTTTTTGTTCGCGGAAGTTTACATACTAGTGCAAAAGAAAGTCAAGTTTATTCTAAAAATAACTTCCAACTTTTTTGACTTTTATTTATTTATTATTTTTCCCTCATATGTGGTGTATACACACCCAGGAACCCAAAGGGTATTACCCAAATCTATATTATTAATTTAGTAACAAAAGGTAACACTTTTTCCTCCTATTTTTAGACACTTGATTAACCAAGCACAAGCATGTCCGTACCTTGGGCAGAGCAGTTGTAGAGCGGCCCAGGGAGCCCATTTATTGTAAAAGCGTCGGAGACATTCGGGGATCCGCCCGTCTGGAGCGCCTGGCTGACCACCGCCTCCGTGTCCGCCTTCCACCATTCACCGAAGATGACCGGAACCTCCATGTGCGGCGCGGCGAACGGGTAAGGCACGCCGTGCTTGGGGAGGATGACAATGGCGCCATAGACGGTGGCGCGTAGCCAGGAGATGTGCGCGTGCCACCACAGCGTGCCACGCTGCCCGAGGACGGTGAAGTTGTAGACGTAGGTCTGGCCCGTCCGGATCGGGCACTGGGTGACGTACGCCGGCCCGTCGGCCCAGCCGTTCCGCAGCTGCCGGACGCCGTGCCAGTGCAGCGTCATGTTGTGCGCGACGTGGTTGGTGACGCGGACGGCGACGCGGTCGCCTTCCCTCGCCACGAGCGCCGGGCCGGGGTACTCCCCGTTCACCGTCACGATGCTCTTGGTGGCGCACAGCCTCGTCACGTTCGCCATTTGCACCTGCATGCCGGGGTCAAGGTTTGGAGAAGACGCATCATGAGCATGATGTGAGAAAGCAAAAGATAGCGTGCGTACGGCCGGAAACGCATGCATGCATAGACCTGTGGTACACATACATTGAAATTGTAGTGCCTGGTGAAGCTTTGCGCCTGGACGATGAGCAGCATCAAGGTTGCCATGAGGAGAGAGCAAGGAGCTGGGAGAACGGAGGAGATAACCATGGACATAGCTAGCTTTTAGGTGGTTTCTGAGCTTCTGAGTTTTTCCTTTTTGATAAGGAAAATCTGGGGTCTATCTCGAGGAGGGTACGATCCAGGTGATGGAGGGTGGAATGAATGTTGAGACAGGCACTTGGGGTATATCTACTGGAGGTCCCTAACGTACGTGCCACTGGCCGTACCACTAGCATAGGTCAGCGGGGCGAGATGCTAGCTGCCGTATGATGTAGCGTGCAAGGTGCGATGCCGTGGTGTTGTGCGATGCAGCACTGCCGAAAAGCGGCAAGCACGCGCATGATGGATCGAGCGGCTGGACATAGGCGTGCTTGTAGAGAGGAATTTGTGATAGTGGCCGGTCAAGTTCTGGAGTGATTCTAGCTTCTTTTTTTATGAGAAAACTTCCGATCTACTCCCTCCGTTCCTTTATATAAGATATATTTGTTTTTTGATAAAATTCCAGAATGTAAGGTGTATTTATTCTAATTCCTCATAATTCCTTTGTTAACCTTCCAGAAAAAGGAAAATATCTCTCTCCTAGTTGTATGTATCTCTTCTTGTAGCAAAAGAAGGAAAATATCTCTTTGTCGATTGCATGTATCTCTTACTTTCCCGGACTATCTGATTTACTTGCCACTAGCCAATAAATCTGTTAAGGGTAATTTCGTCCTACCATGTCTATAATTATATGCCTTGGTCACTGTGACGGAAATAATACACTTTACATAAAGGAATTGATGGAGTATTCATCAACTGTCAAGGTAGTACATAGAACACGAGAAGTAAAATTTACATCCAGATCCGTAGACCACCTAGCGACGACTACAAGCACTGGAACGAGCTGAAGGCATGCATCCATCATCGTCCCTCCCTCGTCGGAGTTGGACAAACATTGTTGTAGTAGACAGTCGGGAAGTCGTCGTGCTAAGGCCCCATAGGACCAGCGCACCAGAACAGCAACCACCGCTGATGAAGAGAAACGTAGATAGGAAGAATCCAACCTGCAGACACACATACGTAGACGAATGAAGATCGGATCCATTCGGATCCACCGAAGACAAACGCCGACCGGATCCCACGAGATCTGCCGGTGACAAACCTCCACATGCCTTCCGATGATGCTTGAAACATCACCAGGACGGGGGCTAGATGGGGAGGATCATATTTCATTTTCAAGAAGCTGTAGTCGTCTCGTCTTCTTGAGCATATGGCACAAACCCTAACAAAACTCAGAAAAACACCTAAAAACGGAGCCCTCCCGCCAGCAAAGACCGGGATCCACCGCACCTCCATGGTCCAAAGACCATAGGAGACAAGGCGGACTGGCGGCGGCGACGAGAGGCAGGGAAATCCTAGATGAGTTCGCAGAGAGAGAGAGAGAGAGAGAGAGAGAGAGAGAGAGAGAGAGAGAGAGAGAGAGAGAGAGAGAGCAGAAGCTAGAGGGTACATAGTGATTCTAGCTAGGAGGTCATGGACGTGTGTAAGTGGTATTAGGGAATCTCCAACGCTGACCCGTAAATTTGCTCCGGCATCCATCCGTGGATATGGAGATCAATCAGTGGGCACGGATGCGGGAACAGGTCATCCAACGCTGCCCGCATATATTTGAAATACCGTTTCAACTAACCAGATGAAATTCATGCAAGCACGTCGGATTTTCATATAAACCGGACGAGATTCATGCAAATGGCGAATTTTCATTACATTTCAAAAATTTAGGAAAAACAAACTGACCGAAACCTATCCTACAGTGGCGCTTATCGTCAACTTCCTTGGTATTTCGCATCAGCGACCATGTCCTCCATCTGCCATCTCCATGAACGGTGGCGGGGGTTCAAGAACAATGAAGTGAATGTGCGGTCTAGGGCGAGGAATAGTAGAATATGGGAGATGAACTGACCTACTTGGGACACAATGCCATGCCGCCTCCCATGCCCTACTCATCATTGGAGGGTCCGCGACCTGTGTATCGCCGGCGCTGGTGGACGTGAGGTCAATGATGAACGTGGATGATCCGTCATTGTTCACATGCCATGTCCGCCCCTGAAAGTTGGACTACAGCGCGTAGGACACACAGCCGGCGGCCGCGTCCGCGTCCCGCTACGCCGGCTCTGCGTTGCGAGCAAAAAGTTGAGCGCGCGCGGCTTCGTAGAGCGCCCGCTCCTCCACAATGAAGTTATTGTTTGTCGCGGCCATGGAGGCCATGGCCATCTCGCTTGCGCGCTTACCGTAGATTTGGCCCTCCGCAAGCCGGTGCTACTTGAGGAGGAACATGTTCTACCTCTGCTCCTCCTGCGTCTTCCGGAACACCGACATAGGAGCTAGCGTAGGCTGCTCCTCCGCCATGACGGTGTCGTAGTGTGCCTGCACATGCTCCATGGTCAGGCCGACATGCACTAGCGCGGGGTCCGGCGCCATGTCGTCGCTGGAGCCCATAGGGTCGTTGTCGAAGACCTCGGTCGAGCTGGCGGGCATGCCCTGCTCGATCCGCCCGACACGGCTGAAATGCCAAGCGGCCGCAATGGCGTTCACCTCGTGCTTCATCTCCGGGACACACTATTCCCCAGAGCATTCTCGCTCGCGGTCGTGGCGGATGTGGAGCAAATGAGGAGGATGTGGAGTGGATGTGTTGTACTGTGGAGTTAGCTGGGTGTGGCCACCTTTAAATAGCATATTTTGGTGAGGTCAAGTGCCCAGGTGCGTCAATGAGTGGCGCTAGAGTTGGTTCCTCGGCCAATGAGGCTGCTTAATGGTGGCATACGGATGGTCGGGCATTAAATGGGCGTGGTAGATATCCGCCACGTCATGTATAGCAAATGTCGCTCCGGCATTGAACCGGGACGGAGACCAACGCCACATCCGCTCTTGTTTGGCGTCATTGTGGAGCGGCATCTCTACAACGACATGAATGCGAGCAGCTCGCGTCGGGTGGGAACGCACGGCGAACGAGGGAGAAGTGTTTTTCTTTTTGGGTCAGGGCAGTCAGACGCGTGCGTGACAGCGGTCCAAACATCCGCAAAGCTCCTCTAGTTTGTCTCTTGTTTATCGGAAAAGGGCGTTCAGAGATGCTTCTTAGTCCAGGCATTAGTAGGTGTGTGCATTCGATCGATTACCTCTACAATGTGTTTGGTTGGGGGTAATTAAAGCTAGGGATTGGGAAATGAAGGAGTATGAGATTTCAAATCTATCGTTTGGTTGGAGGGATTGGGAATTCATAAGGGAAGAGACATGAGACTTGAGACTCCAACTCCCACTGTTTTATTAACAAGGGAGGGGGTGGGAGTTGGAAGGGAATTGTTTAAGTGAATCAATCTTAACTATTCATCCTAACTTCCCTTGTCTAGTCCCATGTCAATTCCCATGAACCAAACATGGGAGTACAATTTCTCCTCAAATTCTCACACATAACTCCTATCACGCACCAAACAGAGGATTGGGAATAAAACGACTTATCCCATGTCTAATCTCGACACAACTCCCTACTCTAAACTCTCGTTCCCCTTCCCAAATATTACCAAACAAGCTTAGAGTTTAATTTGCATGCCTGATTCGTGGGTCACGAACGGTTTCCATCGCAAAAGTACACCTGCGCGGGTTGGACACGAGCCAGCTCGGTCAGGTTTTGGTCTGGTCCAGCCCTTGGCTCGGCCGCGTGGCGGCAGAATTTCGTGTTTTGACCCTTTTCGCATACCAATTCAGGATCTGACCCCGGTTGGAAATAATTTTAGGATTTGACCCTTGCGCTACCGCAAGGGGTTCTGGCGGTAGGATTAGACAGCCTACCGCCACGGTCCTTGGCGGTAGGGTGCAACAGAGGGGGACGCCGGCTGCCTCCACATGCTAACGTGGATTAGTACCCTACCGCCAGGGACTATGGCAGTAGGCTGTCTGAACCTACTGCCAGCACCCCTGGTGGTAGGGGGTGGCTTGGGTTTTTGCCTCTGAAAGGTTCTGTAACAAAAAATCGCAGCGGCCTATGACCAAAAAAAGCACTGCCCTGGCGGTAGCCTGTCTGACCCTACCGCCAGGGTCCTTGGTAGTAGGGTCATGTTTTTGCCTCTTTTCAAAAACAATATCACAGATCTCAAACAATACCACAACAATGATATAGAGTCTAAAAGACATATCTCAAACAATTAAACTTGGGGATCACATACACATTAATAAAAGTTGAACTAAATAGACATGTCAAATGAAGTTCAACTACTTAGCAAATAGAGTTCCACATAGTTTCACAAATAGCAAACACATAGTTCCACGTAGTTTCACAACCACTAGACAACCCAACTACAAGAGCCAAGTATCCAAGAGCAGAATTACTTGCTCCTTCTCCTCTTGGAGGTACGGTCCTCGTTCCTCTTTGAATGAGTATCTTCAGTCTTCTTATTGGGACGTCGAGTAACCGGTCTTTGGAAAGGGTCCGGACTCAGCAAATCCTTCTTCTTCGGATTCCTCTTCGGCAACTGAGATGGTTGAGATGATTGAGTTGTTGGAGGTCCGTAATCTTCATCGTACTCCTCCTCCCCATTGCTCTCATCCTCCTCTTCCTCATGACAGGCCTCCTCCTCCTCTTCTTCATGTGTGGCCTCCTCCTCCTCATCCTCCTCCTCCTCCTCAACCAACCTAGATGACGAGGGACCATGGCTCGATGAGCCGATGTGACCCTGTGTGGCTGCAGGATGATAAGCTTCAACCAACCCAGCTCTAGCTGAAAGCACAAGTGCTCCCTGGGTGATTTTGGTAATTCATGACAACATATCTCTTGTTGGATTCATACCTCTACCTAGTATATTTCAGATAAGTTCAACATTGGAGTGGCATGGATATGGATAAGAGGATGTGGAACCCCTTCAAGATGCTAAGGACAAATATTGGCAGAAGCTCAAGACTCTATATTTTCCATTTTAGTGATCCAAGATCACATTGAGTCCATAGGAAAGACAATACTATTAAAAAGGGATGAGGTGTTTCTTAATGACTTGCTTGCTCAAAGTGCTTAATGATATGCTCCAAAACCCTCAACCACTTTCTCACATCCACATATGTCCTAAACCTAATTGTCAAATTCGGCCCCACCAATTTGATCTATCCGGCGCCACCGAGTTCATCTTATTCAGCCACTGCCAAGCCCTAGTCACTTTGGTCTCACCTATGGGATCTCGGTCTCACCGAGATGGGCTTGCAAATTCTCTGTGATCTATTGCAACAATATCGGCCCCACCGAGTTTGTGCAGTCGGTCCCATCGAGTTTCCTTGACCAATCATGTGTTTGCTTATTACCAAAATCGGTCTCACCGAGTTTGAGTAATCGGTCAAACTGAGTTGAGGTTTTACCCTAATGCATGCACATCGATCCCACCGAGATGACTATATCAGTCCCACCGAAAACTCTAACGTTCATATTTTGACCTGAATCGGTCTGATGATTCGGTCCCACCGAGTTTGGGAATCTGTGTGTAACGGTTAGATTTTGTGTGGAGGCTATATATACCCCTCCACCCATTCCTCATTCATGAGGAGAGCCATCAGAACGCACCTACACTTACACTACTCATTTTCTGAGAGAGAACCACCTACTTATGTGTTGAGACCAAGATATTCCAATCCTACCATATGAATCTTAATCTCTAGCCTTCCCCAAGTTGCTTTCCACTCAAATCATCTTTCTACCATAGCCAAATCTGTGAGAGAGAGTTGAGTGTTGGGGGAGACTATCATTTGAAGCACAAGAGCAGGGAGTTCATCAACAACACACCATCTATGACCTTTTGGAGAGTGGTGTCTCCTAGATTGGTTAGGTTTCACTTGGGAGCCTCCGTCAATATTATGTAATTAAACCAAGGAGTTTGTAAGGGCAAGGAGATCGCCTACTTCGTGAAGATCTACCCTAGTGAGGTTGTCCTTCGTGGGCGATGGCCATGATGGGATATACAAGGTTGCTTCTTCCTAGACCCTTCGTGGGTGGAGCACTCCGTGGACTCGCGCAACCATTACCCTCCGTGGGTTGAAGTCTCCATCAACGTGGATGTACGATAGCACCACCTATCGGAACCACACCAAAAATCTCTGTGTCTCCAATTGCATTTGCAAACTCCAATCCCATCCCTTTACTTTCTTGAAAGTTGCATGCTTTACTTTCCGCTGCTTATATACTCTTTGCATGCTTGCTTGAATTGTATTGTGTATGCTTGAAATTGTGTTAATCTACCACCTCAACTTGAAAAACTTAAAAACTGCCAACTTTGTACGTTGAGGGTCTAATCACCCCCTCTAGACACCTCTTCTCGATCCTTTCAATTGGTATCAGAGCTTTGGTCTCCATTGCTTTGGTTTAATCACCATTGGCGGAAGATGGATGAGTCTACATTGGGTAGTCTTAGACGTAGAGTGCCTATGCTTAATGGAGAGTTCTTTAGTGAGTGGAAAAATGAGATGCTTGGAATTTTTCATGAATATCACTTGAACAAGTACCTTACTACTCCTTGTGAACCCCTTGTTGATCCCTTGCATCCTACCCACGATGAGTCTCTTGACCTGATTCACAATTTTAGAACTATCAATCTTATCATTAGAGGATTGCCTAGAAATTTGGTTGGTCACTTGCCAACTCTTGATTGTGCTTATACTATATGGAGAGTTCTTGAGGAACGATTTCCTGACTATTCCTTGAGAAACTTAGATGAGATTCTTCACAAGTCTATTGCTTTGAATAAGATGAATCCCAATGATCCTAAGTTTGGAGATTGTTTATTTGAGGTTACAAATCTTATGCGTGCGAAAGGAGATGTTGGAATCATTAGCAACATTATTTCCGAAGCTATTAGAGTTCATAGAGATGAACATTGTCAAAATCATATATCTAATGAATCACTCTCTCTAGGAAATGATCATTTACAAGATGATGTTGAACATGGATACTATGATGAGGATGATGATAATGACTTTGATCTTGAATAATCTGTGAGACACTTTGGTATTATGGCTAACCTTCACGGCTACATGGCTGGAGGAAAGTAATGGGTCCTTGATAGTGGATGTACCGATCACATGACCGGAGATAAAGATATGTTTCGTGAGCTTGCTGAAAATGACGGCCCTCGAAAGTATCTCACTTTCGGTGATAACTCAAAGGGTAAGGTGGTTGGCCTCGGTAAGGTGGCCATCTCACATGACAGCTCCATACAAAATGTTATGCTCGCTGAATCTCTTGGCTATAATCTACTTTCTGTATCTAGACTAGCTGACTTTGGTTTCAATGTCCTATTTACTAAAGTAGATTGCCAAGTATTTCGAAGAGATAATCATAAAATGATGTTTACCGGCATATGTAGAGGTGATCTATACATTGTTGACTTCACTAAAAAGGCTCAACCTAGAACTTGCTTAATTGCTAAATCTTCCAAAGGCTGGTTGTGGCATAGACGGTTAGGTCATGTGGGCATGTGAAACCTTGACAAGATTATTAAAGGTGATCATATCCTTGGTGTTAAAGATGTCATATTTGATAAGGATAGACTTTGCAGCACTTGCCAAGCAGGAAAACAGGTTGGAGGAAGCCACCCCGTGAAGAACATCATGACCACGAGAAGACCGCTCGAGCTACTTCACATGGATCTTTGATACGTCTCCGTCGTATCTACTTTTCCAAACACTTTTGCCTTTGTTTTGGACTCTAACTTGCATGATTTGAATGGAACTTACGCGGACTGACGCTGTTTTGAGCAGAACTACCATGGTGTTATTTTTGTGCAGAAATAAAAGTTCTCGGAATGACCTGAAAATCCATGGAGTGACTTTTTGGAATTAATAAAAAATATTGGCGAAAGGATCAATGTCAGGGGGCCCACACCCTGTCCACGAGGGTGGGGCCCCCCCCTAGGGCGCGCCCCCTACCTCGTGGGCCCCCTGAAGCTCCACCGACGTCAACTCCAACTCCATATATTAACATTTGGGGACAAAGAAAAATCATAGAGAAGGATTCATCGTGTTTTACGATACGGAGCCGCCGCCAAGCCCTAAACTCTCTCAGGAGGGCTGATCTGGAGTCCGTTCGGGGCTCCGGAGAGGGGAATCCGTCGCCGTCGTCGTCATCAACCATCCTCCACCACCAATTTCATGATGCTCACCGCCGTGCGTGAGTAATTTCATCATAGGCTTGCTGGACGGTGATGGAGATTTACCATGTAATTAAGTTAGTTTTGTTCGGTTTGATCCCTAGTATCCACTATGTTTTGAGATTGATGTTGCTATGACTTTGCTATGCTTAATGCTTGTCACTAGGGCCCGAGTGCCATGATTTCAGATATGAACCTATTATGTTTTCATGAATATATGTGAGTTCTTGATCCTATCTTGCAAGTCTATAGTCACCTATTATGTGTTATGATCCATTAACCCCAAAGTGATAATAATCGGGATACTTTCCAGTGATGACCGTAGTTTGAGGAGTTCATGTATTTTTTAAGTGTTAATGCTTTGGTCTGGTACTCTATTAAAAGGAGGCCTTAATATCCCTTAGTTTCCAATAGGATCCCGCTGCCACGGGAGGGTAGGACAAAAGATGTCATGCAAGTTCTTTTCCATAAGCATGCATGACTATATTTGGAATACATGCCTACATTACATTGATGAACTGGAGCTAGTTCTGTGTCACCCTATGTTATAACTATTACATGAGGAATCGCATCCGACATAATTATCCATCACTGATCCAATGCCTACGAGCTTTCCACATATTGCTCTTTGCTTAGTTACTTTACCGTTTTCACTGTTACAATTACTACAAAACTGCTACCGTTACTTTGGCCACTGTTACCGTTACTTCCATACTACTTTGCTACTAAATACTTTGCTGCAGATACTAAGTTATCCAGGTGTGGTTGAATTAACAACTCAACTGCTAATACTTGAGAATATTCTTTGGCTCCCCTTGTATCGAATCAATAAATTTGGGTTGAATACTCTACCCTCGAAAACTGTTGCGATCCCCTATACTTGTGGGTTATCAAGACTATTTTCTGGCGCCGTTGCTGGGGAGCCTAGCTCAATTCTTTGAGTCACTTGGGATTTATATCTGCTGATCACTATGAGAACTTGAAAGACGAAAGAACCAAGATTTATCCCTCAACTACGAGGGGAGGTAAGGAACTGCCATCTAGCTCTGCACTTGATTCTCCTTTTGTTATGAGTAAACTTGTGACACCTAAACCTGCTTCTGCTATTAATTCTGATATGTCGCATGTTATTGATGATGCCACTTCTACTATGCATGATACTTATGATTAAACTACTTCTATGCTTGATACTACTGTGCCATTAGGTGAATTTCTTGATGAACAACTTGCTAGGGCTAAAGAGAAAGAAATTCTTGAAACTGAAATTATTGATGAAAGTGATGATGAAGGTTCTCCCCCTAAATATGAATAGCCTATTGTTCTGTAGGGTTATGTTATGGATGAAGAAACTGCTAGAGATTTTCTTGCTTGCAATGATAAATCTGATCTTAAGAAGTTATTATCTAAGCTGAAACAGAAGTCTCTGAATGCTAGAATGAAATATGACCCTACTTTTGCTACCTCACCTATCTGTGTTACTGATAAGGATTATGATTTCTATGTCGATCCCGAGATAATTGCCTTGGTTGAATCTGATCCTTTCTATGGCTATGAATCTGAAACTGTTGTGGCACATCTTACTAAGTTAAATAATATAGCCATCCTATTCACTAATGATGAGAAAACTCGCTACTATTAATTATGTCCTGAAGATATTTCCATTCTCATTAAAGGGTGATGCTAAAACATGGTTTAATTCTCTTGATCCTGGTTGTGTGCGTAGTCCCCAGGATATGATTTATTACTTCTCTGCTAAATATTTCCCCGCTCATAAGAAACAAGCTGCCTTAAGGGAATATATAATTTTGTGCAAATTGAAGAAGAAAGTCTCCCACAAGCTTGGGGGAGGCTTCTCCGATTACTTAATGCTTTGCCTGATCATCCTCTCAAGAAAAATGAAATACTTGATATCTTTTATAATGGACTAAGCGATGCTTCCAGAGACCACCTGGATAGTTGTGCTGGTTGTGTTTTCAGGGAAAGGACAGTCGATCAAGCTGAATTGTTATTGAATAATATGTTGACTAATGAAAACAATTGGACACTTCCTGAACCAACTCTTAAGCCAACTCCGAAGAAAAGAGGTGTTCTATTTCTCAGTCCCGAAGATATGCAAGAGGCAAAGAAATCTATGAAAGAAAAAGGCAATAAAGTTGAAGATGTCAAGAATTTACCACCCGTTGAGGAAATACATGGCCTTAATATACCACCTATTGAAGAAATACATGGCCTTGATAACCCGACACAGGTAGTAAAGGTAAATTCTCTCTATAGATATGATAAAGTTGAAATCCCGTCTACTAAGTTTGCTAGCCAATGCTTGGATGAATTTGATGACTTTATGGCTAAACAAGAAAACTTCAATGCTTATGTTGGTAGACAATTGAAAAGTAATGCTTATATGATTGGACACTTGAGTGATTATATGTCTAGAGTTAAGGGTGAACTTAAACTCATTAGTAAACATGCTTCTATGGTTACCACTCAAGTAGAACAAGTGCTTAAGGCTCAAAATGATTTGCTCAATGAATTGAATAATAATAAACATGACTTTGCTGTTAGAGTAGCAACTAGAACGGGTAAAATGACTCAGGAACCTTTGTATCCCGAGGGCCACCCTAAGAGGATTGAGCAAGATTCTTAGGAAATAATATTGATGCACCTAGTCCTTCTAAAAATAAGAAGAAAAATGATAGGACTTTGCATGCTTCTAGTGAACCTGTTGTAGACACACCTGAGAATCCCAATGATATTTCTATTTCTGATGCTGAAACACAATCTGGTGATGAACATGAACCTAGTGGTAATGTTAATGATGATGTTCATGTTGATGCTCAACCTAGCAATAACAATGATGTAGAGGTTGAACCTGCTGTTGATCTTGATAACCCACAACCAAAGAATCAACGTTATAATAAGAGAGACTTCGTTGCTAGGAAGCACAGTAAATAAAGAGAACCATGGGTTCAGAAACCCACACCTTTTCCTCCTGAACCATCCAAGAAAAAGGATGATGAGGATTTTGAGCGCTTCGCTGAAATGATTAGACTTATCTTTTTGTGTATGCGTTTGACTGATATGCTGAAAGTGAATCCTTATGCTAAGTACATGTAAGATATTATTACAAATAAAAGAAAGATACCAGAAGCTGAAATTTCCACCATGCTTGCTAATTATACCTTTAAGGGTGGAATACCAAAGAAACTTGGAGATCCAGGAGTACCAACTATACCATGCTCCATTAAAAGAAACTATGTTAAAACTGCTTTGTGTGATCTTGGAGCAGGTGTTAGTTGTTGTGGAACGTAGCAGAAATTCAAAATTTTCCTACGTGTCACCAAGATCTATCTATGGAGAAACCAACAACGAGGGGAAGGAGAGTGCATCTACATACCCTTGTAGATTGCTAAGCGGAAGCGTTCAAGAGAACGGGGTTGAAGGAGTCATACTCGTCGTGATCCAAATCACCGGAGATCCTAGTGCCGAACGGACGGCACCTCCGCGTTCAACACACGTACAGCCCGATGACGTCTCCCACGCCTTGATCCAGCAAGGAGAGAGGGAGAGGTTGAGGAAGACTCCATCCAGCAGCAGCACAACGGCGTGGTGGTGATTGAGGAGCGTGGTAGTCCAGCAGGGCTTCGTCAAGCACCGCGAGATATGAGGAGAAGGGAGAGAGGTAGGGCTGCGCCAAGAGGAGAAGTTCTCATGTGTTGGCAGCCCCAAAACCCTCAAGTATATACAGGGGAGAGGGAGGGGGGTGCGCCCCCTCTAGGGTTTCCACCCCAAGGGGTGCGGCTGCCCCAATCCCATCTAAGGGTGGTGTCCAAGGGGGGAGAGGGGGGAAACTTACCCCCAAGTTAGGTGGAAGCACCCCCTCCCCAAACCCTAGGCGCCTT